>NW_026989303.1:0-130911 GCF_030222135.1 Aotus nancymaae
CTATCTAACAGAACGGTTGTCAATGTGTGCACTCAACTTCCAGAGTTAAACCCGTGTGTGGATTCAGCAGTCTGCGAACTCTTTCTCTGCAGAGTCCCAAAACAGGCGTTTTAAGCCCATTACCAGCATATGGAAGAAACAGCAGTAAGCACAGGGAAATATCTGCTTCTAAATCCAAAAGGCAGCTACCTAAGAGAACGGTTGTCAATGTGTGCACTCAACTTCCAGATTAAACCCGTGTGTGGATTCAGCAGTCTGCAAACACTTTCTCTGCAGAGTCCCAAAACAGGCGTTTTCAGCCCATTTCCGGCATATGGAAGAAACAGCAGTAAGCACAGGGAAATAACTTCTTCTAAATCCAAAACGCAGCTATCTAACAGAACGGTTGTCAATGTGTGCACTCAACTTCCAGAGGTAAACCCGTGTGTGGATTGAGCAGTCTGCAAACACTTTCTCTGCAGAGTCCCAAAACAGGCGTTTCAGCCCATTACCGGCATATGGAAGAAACAGCAGTAAGCACAGGGAAATATCTGCTTCTAAATCCAAAACGCAGCTATCTAACAGAATGGTTGTCAATGTGTGCACTCAACTTCCAGAGTTAAACCCGAGTGTGGATTCAGCAGTCTGCAAACACTTTCTCTGCAGAGTCCCAAAACAGCCGTTTTCAACCCATTACCGGCCTATGGAAGAAACAGCAGTAAGCACAGGGAAATATCTGCTTCTAAATCCAAAACGAAGCTATCTAACAGAACGGTTGTCAATGTGTGCACTCAACTTCCAGAGTTAAACCCGTGTGTGGATTCAGCAGTCTGCAAACTCTTTCTTTGCACAGTCCCAAAACAGGCGTTTTCAGCCCATTACCGGCATATGGAAGAAACAGCAGTAAGCACAGGGAAATATCTGCTTCTAAATCCAAAATGCAGCTATCTAACAGGACGGTTGTCAATGTGTGCACTCAACTTCCAGAGTTAAACCCGTGTGTGTATTCAGCAGTCTGCAAACTCTTTCTCTGCAGAGTCCAAAACAGGCGTTTTCAGCCCATTACCGGCATATGGAAGAAACAGCAGTAAGCACAGGGAAATATCTGCTTATAAATCCAGAACGCAGCTATCTAACAGAAAGGTTGTCAATGTGTGCACTCAACTTCCAGAGTTAAAGCCGTGTGTGGATGCAGCAGTCTGCAAACACTTTCTCTGCAGAGTCCCAAAACAGGCGTTTTCAGCCCATTACCGGCATATGTAAGAAACAGCAGTAAGCACAGGGAAATATCTGCTTCTAAATCCAAAACGCAGTTACCTAACAGAACGGTTGTCAATGTGTGCACTCAACTTCCAGAGTTAAACCCGTGTGTGGATTCAGCAGTCTGCAAACACTTTCTCTGCAGAGTCCCAAAACAGGCGTTTTCAGACCATTACCGTCCTATGGAAGAAACAGCAGTAAGCACAGGGAAATATCTGCTTCTAAATCCAAAACGCAGCTATCTAACAGAGCGGTTGTCAATGTGTGCACTCAACTTCCAGAGTTAAACCCGTGTGTGGATTCAGCAGTCTGCAAACACTTTCTCTGCAGAGTCCCAAAACAGGCGTTTTCAGCCCATTACCGGCATATGGAAGAAACAGCAGTAAGCACAGGGAAATATCTGCTTCTAAATCCAAAACGCAGCTATCTAACAGAACGGTTGTCAATGTGTGCACTCAACTTCCAGAGTTAAACCCGTGTGTGGATTCAGCAGTCTGCAAACACTTTCTCGGCAGAGTCCCAAAACAGGCGTTTTCAGCCCATTACCGCCATTATGGAAGAAACAGCAGTAAGCACAGGGAAATATATGCTTCTAAATCCAAAACGCAGATATCTAAAAGAGCGGTTGTCAATGTGTGCACTCAACTTCCAGAGTTAAACGGCTGTGTGGATTCAGCAGTCTGCAAACTCTTTCTCTGCATAGTCCCAAAACAGGCGTTTTCAGCCCGTTACCGGCATATGGAAGAAACAGCAGTAAGCACAGGGAAATATCTGCTTCTAAATCCAAAACGCAGCCATCTAACAGAACGTTTTTTCAATGTGTGCACTCAACTTCCAGAGTTAAACCCGTGTGTGGATTCAGCAGTCTGCAAACACTTTCTCTGCAGAGTCCCAAAACAGGCGTTTTCAGCCCATTACCGGCATGTGGAAGAAACAGCAGTAAGCACAGGGAAATATCTGCTTCTAAATCAAAAACGCAGCTATCTAACAGAACGGTTGTCAATGTGTGCACTCAACTTCCAGAGTTAAACCCATTTGTGGATTCAGCAGTCTGCAAACACTTTCTCTGCAGAGTCCCAAAACAGGCGTTTTCAGCCCATTACCGGCATATGAAGAAACAGCAGTATTCAAAGGGAAATATCTTCTTCTAAATCCAAAACGCAGCTATCTAACAGATCGGTTGTCAATGTGTGAACTCAACTTCCAGAGTTAAACCCGTGTGTGGATTCAGCAGTCTGCGAACTCTTTCTCTGCAGAGTCCCAAAACAGGCGTTTTCAGCCCATTACCGGCATATGGAAGAAACAGCAGTAAGCACAGGGAAATATCTGCTTCTAAATCCAAAACGAAGCTATCTAACAGAACGGTTGTCAATGTGTGCACTCAACTTCCAGAGTTAAACCCGTGTGTGGATTCCGCAGTCTGCAAACTCTTTCTCTGCAGAGTCCCAAAACAGTCGTTTTCAGCCCATTACCGGCATATGGAAGAAACAGCATTAACACAGGGAAATATCTGCTTCTAAATCCAAAACGTAGCTATCTAACAGAACGGTTGTCAATGTGTGCACTCAACTTCCAGAGTTAATCCCGTGTGTGGATTCAGCAGTCTGCAAACACTTTCTCTGCAGAGTCCCAAAACAGGCGTTTTCAGCCCATTACCGGCATATAGAAGAAACAGCAGTAAGCACAGGGAAATATCTGCTTCTAAATCCAAAACGCAGCTATCTAACAGAACGGTTGTCAATGTGTGCACTCAACTTCCAGAGTTAAACCCGTGTGTGGATTCAGCAGTCTGCAAACACTTTCTCTGCAGAGTCCCAAAACAGGCGTTTTCAGCCCATTTCCGGCATATGAAAGAAACAGCAGTAAGCACAGGGAAATAACTTCTTCTAAATCCAAAACGCAGCTATCTAACAGAACGGTTGTCAATGTGTGCACTCAACTTCCAGAGGTAAACCCGTGTGTGGATTGAGCAGTCTGCAAACACTTTCTCTGCAGAGTCCCAAAACAGGCGTTTTCAGCCCAATACCGGCATATGGAAGAAACAGCAGTAAGCACAGGGAAATATCTGCTTCTAAATCCAAAACGCAGCTATCTAACAGAATGGTTGTCAATGTGTGCACTCAACTTCCAGAGTTAAACCCGAGTGTGGATTCAGCAGTCTGCAAACACTTTCTCTGCAGAGTCCCAAAACAGCCGTTTTCAACCCATTACCGGCCTATGGAAGAAACAGCAGTAAGCACAGGGAAATATCTGCTTCTAAATCCAAAACGAAGCTATCTAACAGAACGGTTGTCAATGTGTGCACTCAACTTCCAGAGTTAAACCCGTGTGTGGATTCAGCAGTCTGCAAACTCTTTCTTTGCACAGTCCCAAAACAGGCGTTTTCAGCCCATTACCGGCATATGGAAGAAACAGCAGTAAGCACAGGGAAATATCTGCTTCTAAATCCAAAATGCAGCTATCTAACAGAACGGTTGTCAATGTGTGCACTCAACTTCCAGAGTTAAACCCGTGTGTGTATTCAGCAGTCTGCAAACTCTTTCTCTGCAGAGTCCCAAAACAGGCGTTTTCAGCCCATTACCGGCATATGGAAGAAACAGCAGTAAGCACAGGGAAATATCTGCTTATAAATCCAGAACGCAGCTATCTAACAGAAAGGTTGTCAATGTGTGCACTCAACTTCCAGAGTTAAAGCCGTGTGTGGATGCAGCAGTCTGCAAACACTTTCTCTGCAGAGTCCCAAAACAGGCGTTTTCAGCCCATTACCGGCATATGTAAGAAACAGCAGTAAGCACAGGGAAATATCTGCTTCTAAATCCAAAACGCAGTTACCTAACAGAACGGTTGTCAATGTGTGCACTCAACTTCCAGAGTTAAACCCGTGTGTGGATTCAGCAGTCTGCAAACTCTTTCTCTGCAGAGTCCCAAAACAGGCGTTTTCAGCCCATTACCGTCCTATGGAAGAAACAGCAGTAAGCACAGGGAAATATCTGCTTCTAAATCCAAAACGCAGCTATCTAACAGAGCGGTTGTCAATGTGTGCACTCAACTTCCAGAGTTAAACCCGTGTGTGGATTCAGCAGTCTGCAAACACTTTCTCTGCAGAGTCCCAAAACAGGCGTTTTCAGCCCATTACCGGCATATGGAAGAAACAGCAGTAAGCACAGGGAAATATCTGCTTCTAAATCCAAAACGCAGCTATCTAACAGAACGGTTGTCAATGTGTGCACTCAACTTCCAGAGTTAAACCCGTGTGTGGATTCAGCAGTCTGCAAACACTTTATCGGCAGAGTCCCAAAACAGGCGTTTTCAGCCCATTACCGCCATATGGAAGAAACAGCAGTAAGCACAGGGAAATATCTGCTTCTAAATCCAAAACGAAGCTATCTAACAGAACGGTTGTCAATGTGTGCACTCAACTTCCAGAGTTAAACCCGTGTGTGGATTCAGCAGTCTGCGAACTCTTTCTCTGCAGAGTCCCAAAACAGGCGTTTTCAGCCCATTACCGGCATATGGAAGAAACAGCAGTAAGCACAGGGAAATATCTGCTTCTAAATCCAAAACGAAGCTATCTAACAGAACGGTTGTCAATGTGTGCACTCAACTTCCAGAGTTAAACCCGTGTGTGGATTCAGCAGTCTGCGAACTCTTTCTCTGCAGAGTCCCAAAACAGGCGTTTTCAGCCCATTACCGGCATATGGAAGAAACAGCAGTAAGCACAGGGAAATAACTTCTTCTAAATCCAAAACGCAGCTATCTAACAGAACGGTTGTCAATGTGTGCACTCAACTTCCAGAGGTAAACCCGTGTGTGGATTGAGCAGTCTGCAAACACTTTCTCTGCAGAGTCCCAAAACAGGCGTTTTCAGCCCATTACCGGCATATGGAAGAAACAGCAGTAAGCACAGGGAAATATCTGCTTCTAAATCCAAAACGCAGCTATCTAACAGAATGGTTGTCAATGTGTGCACTCAACTTCCAGAGTTAAACCCGAGTGTGGATTCAGCAGTCTGCAAACACTTTCTCTGCAGAGTCCCAAAACAGCCGTTTTCAACCCATTACCGGCCTATGGAAGAAACAGCAGTAAGCACAGGGAAATATCTGCTTCTAAATCCAAAACGAAGCTATCTAACAGAACGGTTGTCAATGTGTGCACTCAACTTCCAGAGTTAAACCCGTGTGTGGATTCAGCAGTCTGCAAACTCTTTCTTTGCACAGTCCCAAAACAGGCGTTTTCAGCCCATTACCGGCATATGGAAGAAACAGCAGTAAGCACAGGGAAATATCTGCTTCTAAATCCAAAATGCAGCTATCTAACAGGACGGTTGTCAATGTGTGCACTCAACTTCCAGAGTTAAACCCGTGTGTGTATTCAGCAGTCTGCAAACTCTTTCTCTGCAGAGTCCCAAAACAGGCGTTTTCAGCCCATTACCGGCATATGGAAGAAACAGCAGTAAGCACAGGGAAATATCTGCTTATAAATCCAGAACGCAGCTATCTAACAGAAAGGTTGTCAATGTGTGCACTCAACTTCCAGAGTTAAAGCCGTGTGTGGATGCAGCAGTCTGCAAACACTTTCTCTGCAGAGTCCCAAAACAGGCGTTTTCAGCCCATTACCGGCATATGTAAGAAACAGCAGTAAGCACAGGGAAATATCTGCTTCTAAATCCAAAACGCAGTTACCTAACAGAACGGTTGTCAATGTGTGCACTCAACTTCCAGAGTTAAACCCGTGTGTGGATTCAGCAGTCTGCAAACACTTTCTCTGCAGAGTCCCAAAACAGGCGTTTTCAGACCATTACCGTCCTATGGAAGAAACAGCAGTAAGCACAGGGAAATATCTGCTTCTAAATCCAAAACGCAGCTATCTAACAGAGCGGTTGTCAATGTGTGCACTCAACTTCCAGAGTTAAACCCGTGTGTGGATTCAGCAGTCTGCAAACACTTTCTCTGCAGAGTCCCAAAACAGGCGTTTTCAGCCCATTACCGGCATATGGAAGAAACAGCAGTAAGCACAGGGAA
The DNA here is from genome assembly GCF_030222135.1 of Aotus nancymaae. NCBI lineage: Eukaryota > Metazoa > Chordata > Mammalia > Primates > Aotidae > Aotus > Aotus nancymaae. The sequence goes on from NW_026989303.1 coordinate 6,261, forward strand.
ATATCTGCTTCTAAATCCAAAACGCAGCTATCTAACAGAACGGTTGTCAATGTGTGCACTCAACTTCCAGAGTTAAACCCGTGTGTGGATTCAGCAGTCTGCAAACACTTTCTCGGCAGAGTCCCAAAACAGGCGTTTTCAGCCCATTACCGCCATATGGAAGAAACAGCAGTAAGCACAGGGAAATATATGCTTCTAAATCCAAAACGCAGATATCTAAAAGAGCGGTTGTCAATGTGTGCACTCAACTTCCAGAGTTAAACGGGTGTGTGGATTCAGCAGTCTGCAAACTCTTTCTCTGCATAGTCCCAAAACAGGCGTTTTCAGCCCGTTACCGGCATATGGAAGAAACAGCAGTAAGCACAGGGAAATATCTGCTTCTAAATCCAAAACGCAGCCATCTAACAGAACGTTTTTCAATGTGTGCACTCAACTTCCAGAGTTAAACCCGTGTGTGGATTCAGCAGTCTGCAAACACTTTCTCTGCAGAGTCCCAAAACAGGCGTTTTCAGCCCATTACCGGCATGTGGAAGAAACAGCAGTAAGCACAGGGAAATATCTGCTTCTAAATCAAAAACGCAGCTATCTAACAGAACGGTTGTCAATGTGTGCACTCAACTTCCAGAGTTAAACCCATTTGTGGATTCAGCAGTCTGCAAACACTTTCTCTGCAGAGTCCCAAAACAGGCGTTTTCAGCCCATTACCGGCATATGGAAGAAACAGCAGTATTCAAAGGGAAATATCTGCTTCTAAATCCAAAACGCAGCTATCTAACAGATCGGTTGTCAATGTGTGAACTCAACTTCCAGAGTTAAACCCGTGTGTGGATTCAGCAGTCTGCGAACTCTTTCTCTGCAGAGTCCCAAAACAGGCGTTTTCAGCCCATTACCGGCATATGGAAGAAACAGCAGTAAGCACAGGGAAATATCTGCTTCTAAATCCAAAACGAAGCTATCTAACAGAACGGTTGTCAATGTGTGCACTCAACTTCCAGAGTTAAACCCGTGTGTGGATTCCGCAGTCTGCAAACTCTTTCTCTGCAGAGTCCCAAAACAGTCGTTTTCAGCCCATTACCGGCATATGGAAGAAACAGCATTAACACAGGGAAATATCTGCTTCTAAATCCAAAACGTAGCTATCTAACAGAACGGTTGTCAATGTGTGCACTCAACTTCCAGAGTTAAACCCGTGTGTGGATTCAGCAGTCTGCAAACACTTTCTCTGCAGAGTCCCAAAACAGGCGTTTTCAGCCCATTACCGGCATATGGAAGAAACAGCAGTAAGCACAGGGAAATATCTGCTTCTAAATCCAAAACGCAGCTATCTAACAGAACGGTTGTCAATGTGTGCACTCAACTTCCAGAGTTAAACCCGTGTGTGGATTCAGCAGTCTGCAAACACTTTCTCTGCAGAGTCCCAAAACAGGCGTTTTCAGCCCATTTCCGGCATATGGAAGAAACAGCAGTAAGCACAGGGAAATAACTTCTTCTAAATCCAAAACGCAGCTATCTAACAGAACGGTTGTCAATGTGTGCACTCAACTTCCAGAGGTAAACCCGTGTGTGGATTGAGCAGTCTGCAAACACTTTCTCTGCAGAGTCCCAAAACAGGCGTTTTCAGCCCAATACCGGCATATGGAAGAAACAGCAGTAAGCACAGGGAAATATCTGCTTCTAAATCCAAAACGCAGCTATCTAACAGAATGGTTGTCAATGTGTGCACTCAACTTCCAGAGTTAAACCCGAGTGTGGATTCAGCAGTCTGCAAACACTTTCTCTGCAGAGTCCCAAAACAGCCGTTTTCAACCCATTACCGGCCTATGGAAGAAACAGCAGTAAGCAGAGGGAAATATCTGCTTCTAAATCCAAAACGAAGCTATCTAACAGAACGGTTGTCAATGTGTGCACTCAACTTCCAGAGTTAAACCCGTGTGTGGATTCAGCAGTCTGCAAACTCTTTCTTTGCACAGTCCCAAAACAGGCGTTTTCAGCCCATTACCGGCATATGGAAGAAACAGCAGTAAGCACAGGGAAATATCTGCTTCTAAATCCAAAATGCAGCTATCTAACAGAACGGTTGTCAATGTGTGCACTCAACTTCCAGAGTTAAACCCGTGTGTGTATTCAGCAGTCTGCAAACTCTTTCTCTGCAGAGTCCCAAAACAGGCGTTTTCAGCCCATTACCGGCATATGGAAGAAACAGCAGTAAGCACAGGGAAATATCTGCTTATAAATCCAGAACGCAGCTATCTAACAGAAAGGTTGTCAATGTGTGCACTCAACTTCCAGAGTTAAAGCCGTGTGTGGATGCAGCAGTCTGCAAACACTTTCTCTGCAGAGTCCCAAAACAGGCGTTTTCAGCCCATTACCGGCATATGGAAGAAACAGCAGTAAGTACAGGGAAATATATGCTTCTAAATCCAAAACGCAGATATCTAAAAGAGCGGTTGTCAATGTGTGCACTCAGCTTCCAGAGTTAAACGGGTGTGTGGATTCAGCAGTCTGCAAACTCTTTCTCTGCATAGTCCCAAAACAGGCGTTTTCAGCCCGTTACCGGCATATGGAAGAAACAGCAGTAAGCACAGGGAAATATCTGCTTCTAAATCCAAAACGCAGCCATCTAACAGAACGTTTTTCAATGTGTGCACTCAACTTCCAGAGTTAAACCCGTGTGTGGATTCAGCAGTCTGCAAACACTTTCTCTGCAGAGTCCCAAAACAGGCGTTTTCAGCCCATTACCGGCATGTGGAAGAAACAGCAGTAAGCACAGGGAAATATCTGCTTCTAAATCAAAAACGCAGCTATCTAACAGAACGGTTGTCAATGTGTGCACTCAACTTCCAGAGTTAAACCCATTTGTGGATTCAGCAGTCTGCAAACACTTTCTCTGCAGAGTCCCAAAACAGGCGTTTTCAGCCCATTACCGGCATATGGAAGAAACAGCAGTATTCAAAGGGAAATATCTGCTTCTAAATCCAAAACGCAGTTATCTAACAGATCGGTTGTCAATGTGTGAACTCAACTTCCAGAGTTAAACCCGTGTGTGGATTCAGCAGTCTGCGAACTCTTTCTCTGCAGAGTCCCAAAACAGGCGTTTTCAGCCCATTACCGGCATATGGAAGAAACAGCAGTAAGCACAGGGAAATATCTGCTTCTAAATCCAAAACGAAGCTATCTAACAGAACGGTTGTCAATGTGTGCACTCAACTTCCAGAGTTAAACCCGTGTGTGGATTCCGCAGTCTGCAAACTCTTTCTCTGCAGAGTCCCAAAACAGTCGTTTTCAGCCCATTACCGGCATATGGAAGAAACAGCATTAACACAGGGAAATATCTGCTTCTAAATCCAAAACGTAGCTATCTAACAGAACGGTTGTCAATGTGTGCACTCAACTTCCAGAGTTAAACCCGTGTGTGGATTCAGCAGTCTGCAAACACTTTCTCTGCAGAGTCCCAAAACAGGCGTTTTCAGCCCATTACCGGCATATGGAAGAAACAGCGGTAAGCACAGGGAAATATCTGCTTCTAAATCCAAAACGCAGCTATCTAACAGAACGGTTGTCAATGTGTGCACTCAACTTCCAGAGTTAAACCCGTGTGTGGATTCAGCAGTCTGCAAACACTTTCTCTGCAGAGTCCCAAAACAGGCGTTTTCAGCCCATTTCCGGCATATGGAAGAAACAGCAGTAAGCACAGGGAAATAACTTCTTCTAAATCCAAAACGCAGCTATCTAACAGAACGGTTGTCAATGTGTGCACTCAACTTCCAGAGGTAAACCCGTGTGTGGATTGAGCAGTCTGCAAACACTTTCTCTGCAGAGTCCCAAAACAGGCGTTTTCAGCCCAATACCGGCATATGGAAGAAACAGCAGTAAGCACAGGGAAATATCTGCTTCTAAATCCAAAACGCAGCTATCTAACAGAATGGTTGTCAATGTGTGCACTCAACTTCCAGAGTTAAACCCGAGTGTGGATTCAGCAGTCTGCAAACACTTTCTCTGCAGAGTCCCAAAACAGCCGTTTTCAACCCATTACCGGCCTATGGAAGAAACAGCAGTAATCACAGGGAAATATCTGCTTCTAAATCCAAAACGAAGCTATCTAACAGAACGGTTGTCAATGTGTGCTCTCAACTTCCAGAGTTAAACCCGTGTGTGGATTCAGCAGTCTGCAAACTCTTTCTTTGCACAGTCCCAAAACAGGCGTTTTCAGCCCATTACCGGCATATGGAAGTAACAGCAGTAAGCCCAGGGAAATATCTGCTTCTAAATCCAAAATGCAGCTATCTAACAGAACGGTTGTCAATGTGTGCACTCAACTTCCAGAGTTAAACCCGTGTGTGTATTCAGCAGTCTGCAAACTCTTTCTCTGCAGAGTCCCAAAACAGGCGTTTTCAGCCCATTACCGGCATATGGAAGAAACAGCAGTAAGCACAGGGAAATATCTGCTTATAAATCCAGAACGCAGCTATCTAACAGAAAGGTTGTCAATGTGTGCACTCAACTTCCAGAGTTAAAGCCGTGTGTGGATGCAGCAGTCTGCAAACACTTTCTCTGCAGAGTCCCAAAACAGGCGTTTTCAGCCCATTACCGGCATATGTAAGAAACAGCAGTAAGCACAGGGAAATATCTGCTTCTAAATCCAAAACGCAGTTACCTAACAGAACGGTTGTCAATGTGTGCACTCAACTTCCAGAGTTAAACCCGTGTGTGGATTCAGCAGTCTGCAAACACTTTCTCTGCAGAGTCCCAAAACAGGCGTTTTCAGCCCATTACCGTCCTATGGAAGAAACAGCAGTAAGCACAGGGAAATATCTGCTTCTAAATCCAAAACGCAGCTATCTAACAGAACGGTTGTCAATGTGTGCACTCAACTTCCAGAGTTAAACCCGTGTGTGGATTCAGCAGTCTGCAAACACTTTCTCTGCAGAGTCCCAAAACAGGCGTTTTCAGCCCATTACCGGCATATGGAAGAAACAGCAGTAAGCACAGGGAAATATCTGCTTCTAAATCCAAAACGCAGCTATCTAACAGAACGGTTGTCAATGTGTGCACTCAACTTCCAGAGTTAAACCCGTGTGTGGATTCAGCAGTCTGCACACACTTTCTCGGCAGAGTCCCAAAACAGTCGTTTTCAGCCCATTACCGCCATATGGAAGAAACAGCAGTAAGCACAGGGAAATATATGCTTCTAAATCCAAAACGCAGATATCTAAAAGAGCGGTTGTCAATGTGTGCACTCAACTTCCAGAGTTAAACGGGTGTGTGGATTCAGCAGTCTGCAAACTCTTTCTCTGCATAGTCCCAAAACAGGCGTTTTCAGCCCGTTACCGGCATATGGAAGAAACAGCAGTAAGCACAGGGAAATATCTGCTTCTAAATCCAAAACGCAGCCATCTAACAGAACGTTTCTCAATGTGTGCACTCAACTTCCAGAGTTAAACCCGTGTGTGGATTCAGCAGTCTGCAAACACTTTCTCTGCAGAGTCCCAAAACAGGCGTTTTCAGCCCATTACCGGCATGTGGAAGAAACAGCAGTAAGCACAGGGAAATATCTGCTTCTAAATCAAAAACGCAGCTATCTAACAGAACGGTTGTCAATGTGTGCACTCAACTTCCAGAGTTAAACCCATTTGTGGATTCAGCAGTCTGCAAACACTTTCTCTGCAGAGTCCCAAAACAGGCGTTTTCAGCCCATTACCGGCATATGGAAGAAACAGCAGTATTCAAAGGGAAATATCTGCTTCTAAATCCAAAACGCAGCTATCTAACAGATCGGTTGTCAATGTGTGAACTCAACTTCCAGAGTTAAACCCGTGTGTGGATTCAGCAGTCTGCAAACACTTTCTCTGCAGAGTCCCAAAACAGGCGTTTTCAGCCCATTACCGCCATATGGAAGAAACAGCAGTAAGCACAGGGAAATATCTGCTTCTAAATCCAAAACGCAGCTATCTAACAGAACGGTTGTCAATGTGTGCACTCAACTTCCAGAGTTAAACCCGTGTGTGGATTCAGCAGTCTGCAAACTCTTTCTCTGCAGAGTCCCAAAACAGGCGTTTTCATCCCATTACCCGCATATGGAAGAAACAGCAGTAAGCACAGGGAAATATCTGCTTCTAAATCCAAAACGCAGCTATCTAACAGACCCGTTGTCAATGTGTGCACTCAACTTCTAGAGTTAAACCCGTGTGTGGATTCAGCAGTCTGCAAACACTTTCTCTGCAGAGTTCCAAAACAGGCGTTTTCAGCCCATTACCGGCATATGGAAGAAACAGCAGTAAGCACAGGGAAATATCTGCTTCTAAATCCAAAACGCAGCTATCTAACAGAACGGTTGTCAATGTGTGCACTCAACTTCCGGAGGTAAACCCGTGTGTGGATTCAGCAGTCTGCAAACACTTTCTCTGCAGAGTTCCAATACAGGCGTTTTCAGCCCATTTCCGGCCTATGGAAGAAACAGCAGTAAGCACAGGGAAATGTCTGCTTCTAAATCCAAAACGAAGCTACCTAACAAGACGGTTGTCAATGTGTGCACTCAACTTCCAGATTTAAACCCGTGTGTGGATTCAGCAGTCTGCAAACACTTTCTCTGCGGAGTCCCAAAACAGGCGTTTTCAGCCCATTACCGGCATATGGAAGAAACAGCAGTAAGTCCAGGGAAATATGTGCTTCCAAATCCAAAACGCAGCTATCTAACAGAACGGTTGTCAATGTGTGCACTCAACTTCCAGAGTTAAACCGGTGTGTGGATTCAGCAGTCTGCAAACACTTTCTCTCCACAGTCCCAAAACAGGCGTTTTCAGCCCATTACCGGCATATGGAAGACAGCAGTAAGCACAGGGAAATATCTGATTCTAAATCCAAAACGCAGCTATCTAACAGAACGGTTGTCAATGTGTGCACTCAACTTCCAGAGTTAAACCCGTGTGTGGATTCAGCAGTCTGCAAACACTTTCTCTGCAGAGCCCCAAAACAGGCGTTTACAGCCCATTACCAGCATATGGATGAAACAGCAGTAAGCACAGGCAAATATCTGCTTCTAAATCCAAAACGCAGCTATCTAACAGAACGGTTGTCAATGTGTGCACTCAACTTCCAGAGTAAAACCCGTGTTTGGATTCAGCAGTCTGCAAACACTTTCTCTGCAGAGTCCCAAAACAGGCGTTTTCAGCCCATTTCCGGCATATGGAAGAAACAGCAGTAAGCACAGGGAAATATCTTCTTCTAAATCCAAAACGCAGCTATCTAACAGAACGGTTGTCAATGTGTGCACTCAACTTCCAGAGGTAAACCCGTGTGTGGATTGAGCAGTCTGCAAACACTTTCTCTGCAGAGTCCCAAAACAGGCGTTTTCAGCGCACTACCGGCATATGGAAGAAACAGCAGTAAGCACAGGGAAATGTCTGCTTCTAAATCCAAAACGAAGCTACCTAACAAGACGGTTGTCAATGTGTGCACTCAACTTCCAGAGTTAAACCCGTGTGTGGATTCAGCAGTCTGCAAACACTTTCTCTGCAGAGTCCCAAAACAGGCGTTTTCAGCCCATTACCGGCATATGGAAGAAACAGCAGTAAGCACAGGGAAATATCTGCTTCTAAATCCAAAACGCAGCTATCTAACAGAACGGTTGTCAATGTGTGCACTCAACTTCCAGAGTTAAACCCGTGTGTGGATTCAGCAGTCTGCAAACACTTTCTCGGCAGAGTCCCAAAACAGGCGTTTTCAGCCCATTACCGCCATATGGAAGAAACAGCAGTAAGCACAGGGAAATATATGCTTCTAAATCCAAAACGCAGATATCTAAAAGAGCGGTTGTCAATGTGTGCACTCAACTCCCAGAGTTAAACGGGTGTGTGGATTCAGCAGTCTGCAAACTCTTTCTCTGCATAGTCCCAAAACAGGCGTTTTCAGCCCATTACCGCCATATGGAAGAAACAGCAGTAAGCACAGGGAAATATCTGCTTCTAAATCCAAAACGCAGCCATCTAACAGAACGTTTTTCAATGTGTGCACTCAACTTCCAGAGTTAAACCCGTGTGTGGATTCAGCAGTCTGCAAACGCTTTCTCTGCAGAGTCCCAAAACAGGCGTTTTCAGCCCATTACCGGCATGTGGAAGAAACAGCAGTAAGCACAGGGAAATATCTGCTTCTAAATCCAAAACGCAGCTATCTAACAGAACGGTTGTCAATGTGTGCACTCAACTTCCAGAGTTAAACCCATTTGTGGATTCAGCAGTCTGCAAACACTTTCTCTGCAGAGTCCCAAAACAGGCGTTTTCAGCCCATTACCGGCATATGGAAGAAACAGCAGTATTCAAAGGGAAATATCTGCTTCTAAATCCAAAACGCAGCTATCTAACAGATCGGTTGTCAATGTGTGAACTCAACTTCCAGAGTTAAACCCGTGTGTGGATTCAGCAGTCTGCAAACACTTTCTCTGCAGAGTCCCAAAACAGGCGTTTTCAGCCCATTACCGCCATATGGAAGAAACAGCAGTAAGCACAGGGAAATATCTGCTTCTAAATCCAAAACGCAGCTATCTAACAGAACGGTTGTCAATGTGTGCACTCAACTTCCAGAGTTAAACCCGTGTGTGGATTCAGCAGTCTGCAAACTCTTTCTCTGCAGAGTCCCAAAACAGGCGTTTTCATCCCATTACCGGCATATGGAAGAAACAGCAGTAAGCACAGGGAAATATCTGCTTCTAAATCCAAAACGCAGCTATCTAACAGACCCGTTGTCAATGTGTGCACTCAACTTCCAGAGTTCAACCCGTGTGTGGATTCAGCAGTCTGCAAACACATTCTCTGCAGAGTTCCAAAACAGGCGTTTTCAGCCCATTACCGGCATATGGAAGAAACAGCAGTAAGCACAGGGAAATATCTGCTTCTAAATCCAAAACGCAGCTATCTAACAGAACGGTTGTCAATGTGTGCACTCAACTTCCGGAGGTAAACCCGTGTGTGGATTCAGCAGTCTGCAAACACTTTCTCTGCAGAGTTCCAATACAGGCGTTTTCAGCCCATTTCCGGCCTATGGAAGAAACAGCAGTAAGCACAGGGAAATGTCTGCTTCTAAATCCAAAACGAAGCTACCTAACAAGACGGTTGTCAATGTGTGCACTCAACTTCCAGAGTTAAACCCGTGTGTGGATTCAGCAGTCTGCAAACACTTTCTCTGCGGAGTCCCAAAACAGGCGTTTTCAGCCCATTACCGGCATATGGAAGAAACAGCAGTAAGTCCAGGGAAATATGTGCTTCCAAATCCAAAACGCAGCTATCTAACAGAACGGTTGTCAATGTGTGCACTCAACTTCCAGAGTTAAACCGGTGTGTGGATTCAGCAGTCTGCAAACACTTTCTCTGCAGAGTCCCAAAACAGGCGTTTTCAGCCCATTACCGGCATATGGAAGAAACAGCAGTAAGCACAGGGAAATATCTGCTTCTAAATCCAAAACGCAGCCATCTAACAGAACGTTTCTCAATGTGTGCACTCAACTTCCAGAGTTAAACCCGTGTGTGGATTCAGCAGTCTGCAAACACTTTCTCTGCAGAGTCCCAAAACAGGCGTTTTCAGCCCATTACCGGCATGTGGAAGAAACAGCAGTAAGCACAGGGAAATATCTGCTTCTAAATCAAAAACGCAGCTATCTAACAGAACGGTTGTCAATGTGTGCACTCAACTTCCAGAGTTAAACCCATTTGTGGATTCAGCAGTCTGCAAACACTTTCTCTGCAGAGTCCCAAAACAGGCGTTTTCAGCCCATTACCGGCATATGGAAGAAACAGCAGTATTCAAAGGGAAATATCTGCTTCTAAATCCAAAACGCAGCTATCTAACAGATCGGTTGTCAATGTGTGAACTCAACTTCCAGAGTTAAACCCGTGTGTGGATTCAGCAGTCTGCAAACACTTTCTCTGCAGAGTCCCAAAACAGGCGTTTTCAGCCCATTACCGCCATATGGAAGAAACAGCAGTAAGCACAGGGAAATATCTGCTTCTAAATCCAAAACGCAGCTATCTAACAGAACGGTTGTCAATGTGTGCACTCAACTTCCAGAGTTAAACCCGTGTGTGGATTCAGCAGTCTGCAAACTCTTTCTCTGCAGAGTCCCAAAACAGGCGTTTTCATCCCATTACCCGCATATGGAAGAAACAGCAGTAAGCACAGGGAAATATCTGCTTCTAAATCCAAAACGCAGCTATCTAACAGACCCGTTGTCAATGTGTGCACTCAACTTCCAGAGTTAAACCCGTGTGTGGATTCAGCAGTCTGCAAACACTTTCTCTGCAGAGTTCCAAAACAGGCGTTTTCAGCCCATTACCGGCATATGGAAGAAACAGCAGTAAGCACAGGGAAATATCTGCTTCTAAATCCAAAACGCAGCTATCTAACAGAACGGTTGTCAATGTGTGCACTCAACTTCCGGAGGTAAACCCGTGTGTGGATTCAGCAGTCTGCAAACACTTTCTCTGCAGAGTTCCAATACAGGCGTTTTCAGCCCATTTCCGGCCTATGGAAGAAACAGCAGTAAGCACAGGGAAATGTCTGCTTCTAAATCCAAAACGAAGCTACCTAACAAGACGGTTGTCAATGTGTGCACTCAACTTCCAGAGTTAAACCCGTGTGTGGATTCAGCAGTCTGCAAACACTTTCTCTGCGGAGTCCCAAAACAGGCGTTTTCAGCCCATTACCGGCATATGGAAGAAACAGCAGTAAGTCCAGGGAAATATGTGCTTCCAAATCCAAAACGCAGCTATCTAACAGAACGGTTGTCAATGTGTGCACTCAACTTCCAGAGTTAAACCGGTGTGTGGATTCAGCAGTCTGCAAACACTTTCTCTGCAGAGTCCCAAAACAGGCGTTTTCAGCCCATTACCGGCATATGGAAGACAGCAGTAAGCACAGGGAAATATCTGATTCTAAATCCAAAACGCAGCTATCTAACAGAACGGTTGTCAATGTGTGCACTCAACTTCCAGAGTTAAACCCGTGTGTGGATTCAGCAGTCTGCAAACACTTTCTCTGCAGAGCCCCAAAACAGGCGTTTACAGCCCATTACCAGCATATGGATGAAACAGCAGTAAGCACAGGCAAATATCTGCTTCTAAATCCAAAACGCAGCTATCTAACAGAACGGTTGTCAATGTGTGCACTCAACTTCCAGAGTAAAACCCGTGTTTGGATTCAGCAGTCTGCAAACACTTTCTCTGCAGAGTCCCAAAACAGGCGTTTTCAGCCCATTTCCGGCATATGGAAGAAACAGCAGTAAGCACAGGGAAATATCTTCTTCTAAATCCAAAACGCAGCTATCTAACAGAACGGTTGTCAATGTGTGCACTCAACTTCCAGAGGTAAACCCGTGTGTGGATTGAGCAGTCTGCAAACACTTTCTCTGCAGAGTCCCAAAACAGGCGTTTTCAGCGCATTACCGGCATATGGAAGAAACAGCAGTAAGCACAGGGAAATGTCTGCTTCTAAATCCAAAACGAAGCTACCTAACAAGACGGTTGTCAATGTGTGCACTCAACTTCCAGAGTTAAACCCGTGTGTGGATTCAGCAGTCTGCAAACACTTTCTCTGCAGAGTCCCAAAACAGGCGTTTTCAGCCCATTACCGGCATATGGAAGAAACAGCAGTAAGCACAGGGAAATATCTGCTTCTAAATCCAAAACACAGCTATCTAACAGAACGGTTGTCAATGTGTGCACTCAACTTCCAGAGTTAAACCCGTGTGTGGATTCAGCAGTCTGCAAACACTTTCTCGGCAGAGTCCCAAAACAGGCGTTTTCAGCCCATTACCGCCATATGGAAGAAACAGCAGTAAGCACAGGGAAATATATGCTTCTAAATCCAAAACGCAGATATCTAAAAGAGCGGTTGTCAATGTGTGCACTCAACTCCCAGAGTTAAACGGGTGTGTGGATTCAGCAGTCTGCAAACTCTTTCTCTGCATAGTCCCAAAACAGGCGTTTTCAGCCCGTTACCGGCATATGGAAGAAACAGCAGTAAGCACAGGGAAATATCTGCTTCTAAATCCAAAACGCAGCTATCTAACAGATCGGTTGTCAATGTGTGCACTCAACTTCCAGAGTTAAACCCGTGTGTGGATTCAGCAGTCTGCAAACGCTTTCTCTGCAGAGTCCCAAAACAGGCGTTTTCAGCCCATTACCGGCATGTGGAAGAAACAGCAGTAAGCACAGGGAAATATCTGCTTCTAAATCCAAAACGCAGCTATCTAACAGAACGGTTGTCAATGTGTGCACTCAACTTCCAGAGTTAAACCCATTTGTGGATTCAGCAGTCTGCAAACACTTTCTCTGCAGAGTCCCAAAACAGGCGTTTTCAGCCCATTACCGGCATATGGAAGAAACAGCAGTATTCAAAGGGAAATATCTGCTTCTAAATCCAAAACGCAGCTATCTAACAGATCGGTTGTCAATGTGTGAACTCAACTTCCAGAGTTAAACCCGTGTGTGGATTCAGCAGTCTGCAAACACTTTCTCTGCAGAGTCCCAAAACAGGCGTTTTCAGCCCATTACCGCCATATGGAAGAAACAGCAGTAAGCACAGGGAAATATCTGCTTCTAAATCCAAAACGCAGCTATCTAACAGAACGGTTGTCAATGTGTGCACTCAACTTCCAGAGTTAAACCCGTGTGTGGATTCAGCAGTCTGCAAACTCTTTCTCTGCAGAGTCCCAAAACAGGCGTTTTCATCCCATTACCCGCATATGGAAGAAACAGCAGTAAGCACAGGGAAATATCTGCTTCTAAATCCAAAACGCAGCTATCTAACAGACCCGTTGTCAATGTGTGCACTCAACTTCCAGAGTTCAACCCGTGTGTGGATTCAGCAGTCTGCAAACACTTTCTCTGCAGAGTTCCAAAACAGGCGTTTTCAGCCCATTACCGGCATATGGAAGAAACAGCAGTAAGCACAGGGAAATATCTGCTTCTAAATCCAAAACGCAGCTATCTAACAGAACGGTTGTCAATGTGTGCACTCAACTTCCGGAGGTAAACCCGTGTGTGGATTCAGCAGTCTGCAAACACTTTCTCTGCAGAGTTCCAATACAGGCGTTTTCAGCCCATTTCCGGCCTATGGAAGAAACAGCAGTAAGCACAGGGAAATGTCTGCTTCTAAATCCAAAACGAAGCTACCTAACAAGACGGTTGTCAATGTGTGCACTCAACTTCCAGAGTTAAACCCGTGTGTGGATTCAGCAGTCTGCAAACACTTTCTCTGCGGAGTCCCAAAACAGGCGTTTTCAGCCCATTACCGGCATATGGAAGAAACAGCAGTAAGTCCAGGGAAATATGTGCTTCCAAATCCAAAACGCAGCTATCTAACAGAACGGTTGTCAATGTGTGCACTCAACTTCCAGAGTTAAACCGGTGTGTGGATTCAGCAGTCTGCAAACACTTTCTCTGCAGAGTCCCAAAACAGGCGTTTTCAGCCCATTACCGGCATATGGAAGACAGCAGTAAGCACAGGGAAATATCTGATTCTAAATCCAAAACGCAGCTATCTAACAGAACGGTTGTCAATGTGTGCACTCAACTTCCAGAGTTAAACCCGTGTGTGGATTCAGCAGTCTGCGAACACTTTCTCTGCAGAGCCCCAAAACAGGCGTTTACAGCCCATTACCAGCATATGGATGAAACAGCAGTAAGCACAGGCAAATATCTGCTTCTAAATCCAAAACCCAGCTATCTAACAGAACGGTTGTCAATGTGTGCACTCAACTTCCAGAGTAAAACCCGTGTTTGGATTCAGCAGTCTGCAAACACTTTCTCTGCAGAGTCCCAAAACAGGCGTTTTCAGCCCATTTCCGGCATATGGAAGAAACAGCAGTAAGCACAGGGAAATATCTTCTTCTAAATCCAAAACGCAGCTATCTAACAGAACGGTTGTCAATGTGTGCACTCAACTTCCAGAGGTAAACCCGTGTGTGGATTGAGCAGTCTGCAAAAACTTTCTCTGCAGAGTCCCAAAACAGGCGTTTTCAGCGCATTACCTGCATATGGAAGAAACAGCAGTAAGCACAGGGAAATGTCTGCTTCTAAATCCAAAACGAAGCTACCTAACAAGACGGTTGTCAATGTGTGCACTCAACTTCCAGAGTTAAACCCGTGTGTGGATTCAGCAGTCTGCAAACACTTTCTCTGCGGAGTCCCAAAACAGGCGTTTTCAGCCCATTACCGGCATATGGAAGAAACAGCAGTAAGTCCAGGGAAATATGTGCTTCCAAATCCAATACGCAGCTATCTAACAGAACGGTTGTCAATGTGTGCACTCAACTTCCAGAGTTAAACCGGTGTGTGGATTCAGCAGTCTGCAAACACTTTCTCTGCAGAGTCCCAAAACAGGCGTTTTCAGCCCATTACCGGCATATGGAAGACAGCAGTAAGCAAAGGGAAATATCTGATTCTAAATCCAAAACGCAGCTATCTAACAGAACGGTTGTCAATGTGTGCACTCAACTTCCAGAGTTAAACCCGTGTGTGGATTCAGCAGTCTGCAAACACTTTCTCTGCAGAGCCCCAAAACAGGCGTTTACAGCCCATTACCAGCATATGGATGAAACAGCAGTAAGCACAGGCAAATATCTGCTTCTAAATCCAAAACGCAGCTATCTAACAGAACGGTTGTCAATGTGTGCACTCAACTTCCAGAGTAAAACCCGTGTTTGGATTCAGCAGTCTGCAAACACTTTCTCTGCAGAGTCCCAAAACAGGCGTTTTCAGCCCATTTCCGGCATATGGAAGAAACAGCAGTAAGCACAGGGAAATATCTTCTTCTAAATCCAAAACGCAGCTATCTAACAGAACGGTTGTCAATGTGTGCACTCAACTTCCAGAGGTAAACCCGTGTGTGGATTGAGCAGTCTGCAAACACTTTCTCTGCAGAGTCCCAAAACAGGCGTTTTCTGCCCATTACCGGCATATGGAAGAAACAGCAGTAAGCACAGGGAAATATCTGCTTCTAAATCCAAAACGCAGCTATCTAACAGAACGGTTGTCAATGTGTGCACTCAACTTCCAGAGTTAAACCCGTGTGTGGATTCAGCAGTCTGCAAACACTTTCTCGGCAGAGTCCCAAAACAGGCGTTTTCAGCCCATTACCGCCATATGGAAGAAACAGCAGTAAGCACAGGGAAATATATGCTTCTAAATCCAAAACGCAGATATCTAAAAGAGCGGTTGTCAATGTGTGCACTCAACTCCCAGAGTTAAACGGGTGTGTGGATTCAGCAGTCTGCAAACTCTTTCTCTGCATAGTCCCAAAACAGGCGTTTTCAGCCCGTTACCGGCATATGGAAGAAACAGCAGTAAGCACAGGGAAATATCTGCTTCTAAATCCAAAACGCAGCCATCTAACAGAACGTTTTTCAATGTGTGCACTCAACTTCCAGAGTTAAACCCGTGTGTGGATTCAGCAGTCTGCAAACGCTTTCTCTGCAGAGTCCCAAAACAGGCGTTTTCAGCCCATTACCGGCATGTGGAAGAAACAGCAGTAAGCACAGGGAAATATCTGCTTCTAAATCCAAAACGCAGCTATCTAACAGAACGGTTGTCAATGTGTGCACTCAACTTCCAGAGTTAAACCCATTTGTGGATTCAGCAGTCTGCAAACACTTTCTCTGCAGAGTCCCAAAACAGGCGTTTTCAGCCCATTACCGGCATATGGAAGAAACAGCAGTATTCAAAGGGAAATATCTGCTTCTAAATCCAAAACGCAGCTATCTAACAGATCGGTTGTCAATGTGTGAACTCAACTTCCAGAGTTAAACCCGTGTGTGGATTCAGCAGTCTGCAAACACTTTCTCTGCAGAGTCCCAAAACAGGCGTTTTCAGCCCATTACCGCCATATGGAAGAAACAGCAGTAAGCACAGGGAAATATCTGCTTCTAAATCCAAAACGCAGCTATCTAACAGAACGGTTGTCAATGTGTGCACTCAACTTCCAGAGTTAAACCCGTGTGTGGATTCAGCAGTCTGCAAACTCTTTCTCTGCAGAGTCCCAAAACAGGCGTTTTCATCCCATTACCCGCATATGGAAGAAACAGCAGTAAGCACAGGGAAATATCTGCTTCTAAATCCAAAACGAAGCTACCTAACAAGACGGTTGTCAATGTGTGCACTCAACTTCCAGAGTTCAACCCGTGTGTGGATTCAGCAGTCTGCAAACACTTTCTCTGCAGAGTTCCAAAACAGGCGTTTTCAGCCCATTACCGGCATATGGAAGAAACAGCAGTAAGCACAGGGAAATATCTGCTTCTAAATCCAAAACGCAGCTATCTAACAGAACGGTTGTCAATGTGTGCACTCAACTTCCGGAGGTAAACCCGTGTGTGGATTCAGCAGTCTGCAAACACTTTCTCTGCAGAGTTCCAATACAGGCGTTTTCAGCCCATTTCCGGCCTATGGAAGAAACAGCAGTAAGCACAGGGAAATGTCTGCTTCTAAATCCAAAACGAAGCTACCTAACAAGACGGTTGTCAATGTGTGCACTCAACTTCCAGAGTTAAACCCGTGTGTGGATTCAGCAGTCTGCAAACACTTTCTCTGCGGAGTCCCAAAACAGGCGTTTTCAGCCCATTACCGGCATATGGAAGAAACAGCAGTAAGTCCAGGGAAATATGTGCTTCCAAATCCAAAACGCAGCTATCTAACAGAACGGTTGTCAATGTGTGCACTCAACTTCCAGAGTTAAACCGGTGTGTGGATTCAGCAGTCTGCAAACACTTTCTCTGCAGAGTCCCAAAACAGGCGTTTTCAGCCCATTACCGGCATATGGAAGACAGCAGTAAGCACAGGGAAATATCTGATTCTAAATCCAAAACGCAGCTATCTAACAGAACGGTTGTCAATGTGTGCACTCAACTTCCAGAGTTAAACCCGTGTGTGGATTCAGCAGTCTGCAAACACTTTCTCTGCAGAGCCCCAAAACAGTCGTTTACAGCCCATTACCAGCATATGGATGAAACAGCAGTAAGCACAGGCAAATATCTGCTTCTAAATCCAAAACGCAGCTATCTAACAGAACGGTTGTCAATGTGTGCACTCAACTTCCAGAGTAAAACCCGTGTTTGGATTCAGCAGTCTGCAAACACTTTCTCTGCAGAGTCCCAAAACAGGCGTTTTCAGCCCATTTCCGGCATATGGAAGAAACAGCAGTAAGCACAGGGAAATATCTTCTTCTAAATCCAAAACGCAGCTATCTAACAGAACGGTTGTCAATGTGTGCACTCAACTTCCAGAGGTAAACCCGTGTGTGGATTGAGCAGTCTGCAAAAACTTTCTCTGCAGAGTCCCAAAACAGGCGTTTTCAGCGCATTACCGGCATATGGAAGAAACAGCAGTAAGCACAGGGAAATGTCTGCTTCTAAATCCAAAACGAAGCTACCTAACAAGACGGTTGTCAATGTGTGCACTCAACTTCCAGAGTTAAACCCGTGTGTGGATTCAGCAGTCTGCAAACACTTTCTCTGCGGAGTCCCAAAACAGGCGTTTTCAGCCCATTACCGGCATATGGAAGAAACAGCAGTAAGTCCAGGGAAATATGTGCTTCCAAATCCAATACGCAGCTATCTAACAGAACGGTTGTCAATGTGTGCACTCAACTTCCAGAGTTAAACCGGTGTGTGGATTCAGCAGTCTGCAAACACTTTCTCTGCAGAGTCCCAAAACAGGCGTTTTCAGACCATTACCGGCATATGGAAGACAGCAGTAAGCAAAGGGAAATATCTGATTCTAAATCCAAAACGCAGCTATCTAACAGAACGGTTGTCAATGTGTGCACTCAACTTCCAGAGTTAAACCCGTGTGTGGATTCAGCAGTCTGCAAACACTTTCTCTGCAGAGCCCCAAAACAGGCGTTTACAGCCCATTACCAGCATATGGATGAAACAGCAGTAAGCACAGGCAAATATCTGCTTCTAAATCCAAAACGCAGCTATCTAACAGAACGGTTGTCAATGTGTGCACTCAACTTCCAGAGTAAAACCCGTGTTTGGATTCAGCAGTCTGCAAACACTTTCTCTGCAGAGTCCCAAAACAGGCGTTTTCAGCCCATTTCCGGCATATGGAAGAAACAGCAGTAAGCACAGGGAAATATCTTCTTCTAAATCCAAAACGCAGCTATCTAACAGAACGGTTGTCAATGTGTGCACTCAACTTCCAGAGGTAAACCCGTGTGTGGATTGAGCAGTCTGCAAACACTTTCTCTGCAGAGTCCCAAAACAGGCGTTTTCAGCCCATTACCGGCATATGGAAGAAACAGCAGTAAGCACAGGGAAATATCTGCTTCTAAATCCAAAACGCAGCTATCTAACAGAACGGTTGTCAATGTGTGCACTCGACTTCCAGAGTTAAACCCGTGTGTGGATTCAGCAGTCTGCAAACACTTTCTCTGCAGAGCCCCAAAACAGGCGTTTTCAGCCCATTACCGGCATATGGAAGAAACAGCAGTAAGCACAGGGAAATATCTGCTTCTAAATCCAAAACGCAGCTATCTAACAGAACGGTTGTCAATGTGTACACTCAACTTCCAGAGTTAAACCCGTGTGTGGATTCAGCAGTCTGCAAACTCTTTCGCTGCAGAGTCCCAAAACAGGGGTTTTCAGCCCATTACCGGCAAATGGAAGAAACAGCAGTAAGCACAGGGAAATATCTGCTTCTAAATCCAAAAGGCAGCTACCTAAGAGAACGGTTGTCAATGTGTGCACTCAACTTCCAGAGTTAAACCTGTGTGTGGATTCAGCAGTCTGCAAACACTTTCTCTGCAGAGTCCCAAAACAGTTGTTTTCAGCCCATTACCGGCTTATGGAAGAAACAGCAGTAAGCACAGGGAAATATCTGCTTCTAAATCCAAAAGGCAGCTACCTAACAGAACGGTTGTCAATGTGTGCACTCAACTTCCAGAGTTAAACCCGTGTGTGGATTCAGCAGTCTGCAAACACTTTCTCTGCAGAGTCCCAAAACAGGCGTTTTCTGCCCATTACCGGCATATGGAAGAAACAGCAGTAAGCACAGGGAAATATCTGCTTCTAAATCCAAAACGCAGCTATCTAACAGAACGGTTGTCAATGTGTGCACTCAACTTCCAGAGTTAAACCCGTGTGTGGATTCAGCAGTCTGCAAACTCTTTCTCTGCAGAGTCCCAAAACAGGCGTTTTCAGCCCATTACTGGCATATGGAAGAAACAGCAGTAAGCACAGGGAAATATCTGCTTCTAAATCCAAAAGGCAGCTACCTAAGAGAATGGTTGTCAATGTGTGCACTCAACTTCCAGAGTTAAACCCGTGTGTGGATTCAGCAGTCTGCAAACACTTTCTCTGCAGAGTCCCAAAACAGGCGTTTTCTGCCCATTACCGGCATATGGAAGAAACAGCAGTAAGCACAGGGAAATATCTGCTTCTAAATCCAAAACGCAGCTATCTAACAGAACGGTTGTCAATGTGTGCACTCAACTTCCAGAGTTAAACCCGTGTGTGGATTCAGCAGTCTGCAAACACTTTCTCTGCAGAGCCCAAAAACAGGCGTTTTCAGCCCATTATCGGCATATGGAAGAAACAGCAGTAAGCACAGGGAAATATCTGCTTCTAAATCCAAAACGCAGTTACCTAACAGAACGGTTGTCAATGTGTGCACTCAACTTCCAGAGTTAAACCCGTGTGTGGATTCAGCAGTCTGCAATCACTTTCTCTGCTGAGTCCCAAAACAGGTGTTTTCAGCCCATTACCGGCATATGGAAGAAACAGCAGTAAGCACAGGGAAACATCTGCTTCTAAATCCAAAACGCAGCTATCTAAGAGAACGGTTGTCAATGTGTGCACTCAACTTCCAGAGTTAAACCCGTGTGTCGATTCAGCAGTCTGCAAAAACTTTCTCTGCAGAGTCCCAAAACAGGCGTTTTCAGCCCATTACCGGCATATGGAAGAAACAGCAGGAAGCACAGGGAAATACCTGCTTCTACATCCAAAAGGCAGCTACCTAACAAAACGGTTGTCAATGTGTGCACTCAACTTCCAGAGTTAAACCTGTGTGTGGATTCAGCAGTCTGCAAACACTTTCTCTGCAGAGTCCCAAAACAGGCGTTTTCAGCCCATTACCGGCTTATGGAAGAAACAGCAGTAAGCACAGGGAAATATCTGCTTATAAATCCAAAATGCAGCCTTCTAAAAGAACGGTTGTCAATGTGTGCACTCAACTTCCAGAGGTAAACCCGTGTGTGGATTCAGCAGTCTGCAAACACTTTCTCTGCAGAATCCCAAAACAGGCGTTTTCAGCCCATTACCGGCCTATGGAAGAAACAGCAGTAAGAACAGGGAAATATCTGCTTCTAAATCCAAAAGGCAGCTACCTAACAGAACGGTTGTCAATGTGTGCACTCAACTTCCAGAGTTAAACCCGTGTGTGGATTCAGCAGTCTGCAAACACTTTCTCTGCAGAGTCCCAAAACAGGCGTTTTCAGCCCGTTACCGGCATATGGAAGAAACAGCAGTAAGCACAGGGAAATATCTGCTTCTAAATCCAAAACACAGCTATCTAACAGAACGGTTGTCAATGTGTGCACTCAACTTCCAGAGTTAAACACGTGTGTGGATTCAGCAGTCTGCAAACTCTTTCTCTGCAGAGTCCCAAAACAGGCGTTTTCAGCCCATTACCGGCATATGGAAGAAACAGCAGTAAGCACAGGGAAATATCTGCTTCTAAATCCAAAACGCAGCTATCTAACAGAACGGTTGTCAATGTGTGCACTCAACTTCCAGAGTTAAAGCCGTGTGTGGATTCAGCAGTCTGCAAACACTTTCTCTGCAGAGTCCCAAAACAGGCGTTTTCAGCCCATTACCGGCATATGGAAGAAACAGCAGTAAGCACAGGGAAATATCTGCTTCTAAATCCAAAACGCAGCTCTCTAACAGAACGGTTGTCAATGTGTGCACTACACTTCCAGAGTTAAACCCGTGTGTGGATTCAGCAGTCTGCAAACACTTTCTCTGCAGAGTCCCAAAACAGGCGTTTTCAGCCCATTACCGGCATATGGAAGAAACAGCAGTAAGCACAGGGAAATATCTGCTTCTAAATCCAAAACGCAGCTTTCTAACAGGACGGTTGTCAATGTGCGCACTCAACTTCCAGAGTTAAACCCGTGTGTGGATTCAGCAGTCTGCAAACACTTTCTCTGCAGAGTCCCAAAACAGGCGTTTTCAGCCCATTACCGGCATATGGAAGAAACAGCAGTAAGCACAGGGAAATATCTGCTTCTAAATCCAAAACGCAGCTATCTAACAGAACGGTTGTCAATGTGTGCACTACACTTCCAGAGTTAAACCCGTGTGTCGATTCAGCAGTCTGCAAACACTTTCTCTGCAGAGTCCCAAAACAGGCGTTTTCAGCCCATTACCGGCATATGGAAGAAACAGCAGTAAGCACAGGGAAATATCTGCTTCTAAATCCAAAACGCAGCTATCTAACAGACCCGTTGTCAATGTGTGCACTCAAATTCCAGAGTTAAATCGGTGTGTGGATTCAGCAGTCTGCAAACTCTTTCTCTGCAGAGTCCCAAAACAGGCGTTTTCAGCCCATTACCGGCATATGGAAGAAACAGCAGTAAGCACAGGGAAATATCTGCTTCTAAATACAAAAGGCAGCTACCTAACAGAACGGTTGTCAATGTGTGCACTCAACTTCCAGAGTTAAACCCGTGTTTGGATTCAGCAGACTGCAAACACTTTCTCTGCAGAGTCCCAAAACAGGCGTTTTAACCCCTTTACCGGCATATGGAAGAAACAGCAGTAAGCACAGGGAGATATCTGCTTCTAAATCCAAAACGCAGCTATCTAACAGAACGGTTGTCAATGTGTGCACTCAAGTTCCAGAGTTAAACCCGTGTGTGGATTCAGCAGTCTGCAAACACTTTCTCTGCAGAGTCCCAAAACAGGCGTTTTCAGCCCATTACCGGCATATGGAAGAAACAGCAGTAAGCACAGGGAAATATCTGCTTCTAAATCCAAAACGAAGCTATCTAACAGAACGGTTGTCAATGTGTGCACTCAACTTCCAGAGTTAAACCCGTCTGTGGATTCAGCAGTCTGCGAACTCTTTCTCTGCAGAGTCCCAAAACAGGCGTTTTCAGCCCATTACCGGCATATGGAAGAAACAGCAGTAAGCACAGGGAAATATCTGCTTCTAAATCCAAAACGAAGCTATCTAACAGAACGGTTGTCAATGTGTGCACTCAACTTCCAGAGTTAAACCCGTGTGTGGATTCAGCAGTCTGCAAACTCTTTCTCTGCAGAGTCCCAAAACAGGCGTTTTCATCCCATTACCCGCATATGGAAGAAACAGCAGTAAGCACAGGGAAATATCTGCTTCTAAATCGAAAACGCAGCTATCTAACAGGCCCGTTGTCAATGTGTGCACTCAACTTCCAGAGTTAAACCCGTGTGTGGATTCAGCAGTCTGCAAACACTTTCTCTGCAGAGTCCCAAAACAGGCGTTTTCAGCCCATTACCGGCATATGGAAGAAACAGCAGTAAGCACAGGGAAATATCTGCTTCTAAATCCAAAACGCAGCTATCTAACAGAACGGTTGTCAATGTGTGCACTCAACTTCCGGAGGTAAACCCGTGTGTGGATTCAGCAGTCTGCAAACACTTTCTCTGCAGAGTTCCAATACAGGCGTTTTCAGCCCATTTCCGGCCTATGGAAGAAACAGCAGTAAGCACAGGGAAATGTCTGCTTCTAAATCCAAAACGAAGCTACCTAACAAGACGGTTGTCAATGTGTGCACTCAACTTCCAGAGTTAAACGCGTGTGTGGATTCGCAGTCTGCAAACACTTTCTCTGCAGAGTCCCAAAACAGGCGTTTTCAGCCCATTTCCGGCATATGGAAGAAACAGCAGTAAGCACAGGGAAATATCTTCTTCTAAATCCAAAACGCAGCTATCTAACAGAACGGTTGTCAATGTGTGCACTCAACTTCCAGAGGTAAACCCGTGTGTGGATTGAGCAGTCTGCAAACACTTTCTCTGCAGTGTCCCAAAACAGGCGTTTTCAGCCCATTACCGGCATATGGAAGAAACAGCAGTAAGCACAGGGAAATATCTGCTTCTAAATCCAAAACGCAGCTATCTAACAGAACGGTTGTCAATGTGTGCACTCGACTTCCAGAGTTAAACCCGTGTGTGGATTCAGCAGTCTGCAAACACTTTCTCTGCAGAGCCCCAAAACAGGCGTTTTCAGCCCATTACCGGCATATGGAAGAAACAGCAGTAAGCACAGGGAAATATCTGCTTCTAAATCCAAAACGCAGCTACCTAACAGAACGGTTGTCAATGTGTGCACTCAACTTCCAGAGTTAAACCCGTGTTTGGATTCAGCAGACTGCAAACACATTCTCTGCAGAGTCCCAAAACAGGCGTTTTAAACCCTTTACCGGCATATGGAAGAAACAGCAGTAAGCACAGGGAAATATCTGCTTCTAAATCCAAAACGCAGCTATCTAACAAAACGGTTGTCAATGTGTGCACTCAACTTCCAGAGTTAAACCCGTATGTGGATTCAGCAGTCTGCAAACACTTTCTCTGCAGAGTCCCAAAACAGGCGTTTTCAGCCCATTACCGGCATATGGAAGAAACAGCAGTAAGCACAGGGAAATATCTGCTTCTAAATCCAAAACGAAGCTATCTAACAGAAGGGTTGTCAATGTGTGCACTCAACTTCCAGAGTTAAACCCGTCTGTGGATTCAGCAGTCTGCGAACTATTTCTCTGCAGAGTCCCAAAACAGGCGTTTTCAGCCCATTACCGGCATATGGAAGAAACAGCAGTAAGCACAGGGAAATATCTGCTTCTAAATCCAAAACGAAGCTATCTAACAGAACGGTTGTCAATGTGTGCACTCAACTTCCAGAGTTAAACCCGTGTGTGGATTCAGCAGTCTGCAAACTCTTTCTCTGCAGAGTCCCAAAACAGGCGTTTTCATCCCATTACCCACATATGGAAGAAACAGCAGTAAGCACAGGGAAATATCTGCTTCTAAATCCAAAACGCAGCTATCTAACAGGCCCGTTGTCAATGTGTGCACTCAACTTCCAGAGTTAAACGCGTGTGTGGATTCAGCAGTCTGCAAACACTTTCTCTGCAGAGTCCCAAAACAGGCGTTTTCAGCCCATTACCGGCATATGGAAGAAACAGCAGTAAGCACAGGGAAATATCTGCTTCTAAATCCAAAACGCAGCTATCTAACAGAACGGTTGTCAATGTGTGCACTCAACTTCCGGAGGTAAACCCGTGTGTGGATTCAGCAGTCTGCAAACACTTTCTCTGCAGAGTTCCAATACAGGCGTTTTCAGTCCATTTCCGGCCTATGGAAGAAACAGCAGTAAGCACAGGGAAATGTCTGCTTCTAAATCCAAAACGAAGCTACCTAACAAGACGGTTGTCAATGTGTGCACTCAACTTCCAGAGTTAAACCCGTGTGTGGATTCAGCAGTCTGCAAACACTTTCTCTGCGGAGTCCCAAAACAGGCGTTTTCAGCCCATTACCGGCATATGGAAGAAACAGCAGTAAGTCCAGGGAAATATGTGCTTCCAAATCCAAAACGCAGCTATCTAACAGAACGGTTGTCAATGTGTGCACTCAACTTCCAGAGTTAAACCGGTGTGTGGATTCAGCAGTCTGCAAACACTTTCTCTGCAGAGACCCAAAACAGGCGTTTTCAGCCCATTACCGGCATATGGAAGACAGCAGTAAGCACAGGGAAATATCTGATTCTAAATCCAAAACGCAGCTATCTAACAGAACGGTTGTCAATGTGTGCACTCAACTTCCAGAGTTAAACCCGTGTGTGGATTCAGCAGTCTGCAAACACTTTCTCTGCAGAGCCCCAAAACAGGCGTTTTCAGCCCATTACCAGCATATGGATGAAACAGCAGTAAGCACAGGCAAATATCTGCTTCTAAATCCAAAACGCAGCTATCTAACAGAACGGTTGTCAATGTGT
The DNA here is from genome assembly GCF_030222135.1 of Aotus nancymaae. Taxonomy (NCBI): domain Eukaryota; kingdom Metazoa; phylum Chordata; class Mammalia; order Primates; family Aotidae; genus Aotus; species Aotus nancymaae. The sequence goes on from NW_026989303.1 coordinate 31,274, forward strand.
GCACTCAACTTCCAGAGTTAAACCCGTGTGTGGATTCGCAGTCTGCAAACACTTTCTCTGCAGAGTCCCAAAACAGGCGTTTTCAGCCCATTTCCGGCATATGGAAGAAACAGCAGTAAGCACAGGGAAATATCTTCTTCTAAATCCAAAACGCAGCTATCTAACAGAACGGTTGTCAATGTGTGCACTCAACTTCCAGAGGTAAACCCGTGTGTGGATTGAGCAGTCTGCAAACACTTTCTCTGCAGTGTCCCAAAACAGGCGTTTTCAGCCCATTACCGGCATATGGAAGAAACAGCAGTAAGCACAGGGAAATATCTGCTTCTAAATCCAAAACGCAGCTATCTAACAGAACGGTTGTCAATGTGTGCACTCGACTTCCAGAGTTAAACCCGTGTGTGGATTCAGCAGTCTGCAAACACTTTCTCTGCAGAGCCCCAAAACAGGCGTTTTCAGCCCATTACCGGCATATGGAAGAAACAGCAGTAAGCACAGGGAAATATCTGCTTCTAAATCCAAAACGCAGCTATCTAACAGAACGGTTGTCAATGTGTGCACTCAACTTCCAGAGTTAAACCCGTGTGTGGATTCAGCAGTCTGCAAACACTTTCTCTGCGGAGTCCCATAACAGGGGTTTTCAGCCCATTACCGGCATATGGAAGAAACAGCAGTAAGCACAGGGAAATATCTGCTTCTAAATCCAAAAGGCAGCTACCTAAGAGAACGGTTGTCAATGTGTGCACTCAACTTCCAGAGTTAAACCCGTGTGTGGATTCAGCAGTCTGCTAACACTTTCTCTGCAGAGCCCCAAAACAGGCGTTTTCAGCCCATTACCGGCATATGGAAGAAACAGCAGTAAGCACAGAGAAATATCTGCTTCTAAATCCAAAACGCAGCTACCTAACAGAACGGTTGTCAATGTGTGCACTCAACTTCCAGAGTTAAACCCGTGTTTGGATTCAGCAGACTGCAAACACTTTCTCTGCAGAGTCCCAAAACAAGCGTTTTAACCCCTTTACCGGCATATGGAAGAAACAGCAGTAAGCACAGGGAAATATCTGCTTCTAAATCCAAAACGCAGCTATCTAACAGAACGGTTGTCAATGTGTGCACTCAACTTCCAGAGTTAAACCCGTATGTGGATTCAGCAGTCTGCAAACACTTTCTCTGCAGAGTCCCAAAACAGGCGTTTTCAGCCCATTACCGGCATATGGAAGAAACAGCAGTAAGCACAGGGAAATATCTGCTTCTAAATCCAAAACGAAGCTATCTAACAGAACGGTTGTCAATGTGTGCACTCAACTTCCAGAGTTAAACCCGTCTGTGGATTCAGCAGTCTGCGAACTCTTTCTCTGCAGAGTCCCAAAACAGGCGTTTTCAGCCCATTACCGGCATATGGAAGAAACAGCAGTAAGCACAGTGAAATATCTGCTTCTAAATCCAAAACGAAGCTATCTAACAGAACGGTTGTCAATGTGTGCACTCAACTTCCAGAGTTAAACCCGTGTGTGGATTCAGCAGTCTGCAAACTCTTTCTCTGCAGAGTCCCAAAACAGGCGTTTTCATCCCATTACCCGCATATGGAAGAAACAGCAGTAAGCACAGGGAAATATCTGCTTCTAAATCCAAAACGCAGCTATCTAACAGGCCCGTTGTCAATGTGTGCACTCAACTTCCAGAGTTAAACCCGTGTGTGGATTCAGCAGTCTGCAAACACTTTCTCTGCAGAGTCCCAAAACAGGCGTTTTCAGCCCATTACCGGCATATGGAAGAAACAGCAGTAAGCACAGGGAAATATCTGCTTCTAAATCCAAAACGCAGCTATCTAACAGAACGGTTGTCAATGTGTGCACTCAACTTCCGGAGGTAAACCCGTGTGTGGATTCAGCAGTCTGCAAACACTTTCTCTGCAGAGTTCCAATACAGGCGTTTTCAGCCCATTTCCGGCCTATGGAAGAAACAGCAGTAAGCACAGGGAAATGTCTGCTTCTAAATCCAAAACGAAGCTACCTAACAAGACGGTTGTCAATGTGTGCACTCAACTTCCAGAGTTAAACCCGTGTGTGGATTCAGCAGTCTGCAAACACTTTCTCTGCGGAGTCCCAAAACAGGCGTTTTCAGCCCATTACCGGCATATGGAAGAAACAGCAGTAAGTCCAGGGAAATATGTGCTTCCAAATCCAAAACGCAGCTATCTAACAGAACGGTTGTCAATGTGTGCACTCAACTTCCAAAGTTAAACCGGTGTGTGGATTCAGCAGTCTGCAAACACTTTCTCTGCAGAGTCCCAAAACAGGCGTTTTCAGCCCATTACCGGCATATGGAAGACAGCAGTAAGCACAGGGAAATATCTGCTTCTAAATCCAAAACGCAGCTATCTAACAGAACGGTTGTCAATGTGTGCACTCAACTTCCAGAGTTAAACCCGTGTGTGGATTCAGCAGTCTGCAAACACTTTCTCTGCAGAGCCCCAAAACAGGCGTTTTCAGCCCATTACCAGCATATGGAAGAAACAGCAGTAAGCACAGGCAAATATCTGCTTCTAAATCCAAAACGCAGCTATCTAACAGAACGGTTGTCAATGTGTGCACTCAACTTCCAGAGTTAAACCGGTGTGTGGATTCAGCAGTCTGCAAACACTTTCTCTGCAGAGACCCAAAACAGGCGTTTTCAGCCCATTACCGGCATATGGAAGACAGCAGTAAGCACAGGGAAATATCTGATTCTAAATCCAAAACGCAGCTATCTAACAGAACGGTTGTCAATGTGTGCACTCAACTTCCAGAGTTAAACCCGTGTGTGGATTCAGCAGTCTGCAAACACTTTCTCTGCAGAGCCCCAAAACAGGCGTTTTCAGCCCATTACCAGCATATGGATGAAACAGCAGTAAGCACAGGCAAATATCTGCTTCTAAATCCAAAACGCAGCTATCTAACAGAACGGTTGTCAATGTGTGCACTCAACTTCCAGAGTTAAACCCGTGTGTGGATTCGCAGTCTGCAAACACTTTCTCTGCAGAGTCCCAAAACAGGCGTTTTCAGCCCATTTCCGGCATATGGAAGAAACAGCAGTAAGCACAGGGAAATATCTTCTTCTAAATCCAAAACGCAGCTATCTAACAGAACGGTTGTCAATGTGTGCACTCAACTTCCAGAGGTAAACCCGTGTGTGGATTGAGCAGTCTGCAAACACTTTCTCTGCAGTGTCCCAAAACAGGCGTTTTCAGCCCATTACCGGCATATGGAAGAAACAGCAGTAAGCACAGGGAAATATCTGCTTCTAAATCCAAAACGCAGCTATCTAACAGAACGGTTGTCAATGTGTGCACTCGACTTCCAGAGTTAAACCCGTGTGTGGATTCAGCAGTCTGCAAACACTTTCTCTGCAGAGCCCCAAAACAGGCGTTTTCAGCCCATTACCGGCATATGGAAGAAACAGCAGTAAGCACAGGGAAATATCTGCTTCTAAATCCAAAACGCAGCTATCTAACAGAACGGTTGTCAATGTGTGCACTCAACTTCCAGAGTTAAACCCGTGTGTGGATTCAGCAGTCTGCAAACACTTTCTCTGCGGAGTCCCATAACAGGGGTTTTCAGCCCATTACCGGCATATGGAAGAAACAGCAGTAAGCACAGGGAAATATCTGCTTCTAAATCCAAAAGGCAGCTACCTAAGAGAACGGTTGTCAATGTGTGCACTCAACTTCCAGAGTTAAACCCGTGTGTGGATTCAGCAGTCTGCTAACACTTTCTCTGCAGAGCCCCAAAACAGGCGTTTTCAGCCCATTACCGGCATATGGAAGAAACAGCAGTAAGCACAGAGAAATATCTGCTTCTAAATCCAAAACGCAGCTACCTAACAGAACGGTTGTCAATGTGTGCACTCAACTTCCAGAGTTAAACCCGTGTTTGGATTCAGCAGACTGCAAACACTTTCTCTGCAGAGTCCCAAAACAAGCGTTTTAACCCCTTTACCGGCATATGGAAGAAACAGCAGTAAGCACAGGGAAATATCTGCTTCTAAATCCAAAACGCAGCTATCTAACAGAACGGTTGTCAATGTGTGCACTCAACTTCCAGAGTTAAACCCGTATGTGGATTCAGCAGTCTGCAAACACTTTCTCTGCAGAGTCCCAAAACAGGCGTTTTCAGCCCATTACCGGCATATGGAAGAAACAGCAGTAAGCACAGGGAAATATCTGCTTCTAAATCCAAAACGAAGCTATCTAACAGAACGGTTGTCAATGTGTGCACTCAACTTCCAGAGTTAAACCCGTCTGTGGATTCAGCAGTCTGCGAACTCTTTCTCTGCAGAGTCCCAAAACAGGCGTTTTCAGCCCATTACCGGCATATGGAAGAAACAGCAGTAAGCACAGTGAAATATCTGCTTCTAAATCCAAAACGAAGCTATCTAACAGAACGGTTGTCAATGTGTGCACTCAACTTCCAGAGTTAAACCCGTGTGTGGATTCAGCAGTCTGCAAACTCTTTCTCTGCAGAGTCCCAAAACAGGCGTTTTCATCCCATTACCCGCATATGGAAGAAACAGCAGTAAGCACAGGGAAATATCTGCTTCTAAATCCAAAACGCAGCTATCTAACAGGCCCGTTGTCAATGTGTGCACTCAACTTCCAGAGTTAAACCCGTGTGTGGATTCAGCAGTCTGCAAACACTTTCTCTGCAGAGTCCCAAAACAGGCGTTTTCAGCCCATTACCGGCATATGGAAGAAACAGCAGTAAGCACAGGGAAATATCTGCTTCTAAATCCAAAACGCAGCTATCTAACAGAACGGTTGTCAATGTGTGCACTCAACTTCCGGAGGTAAACCCGTGTGTGGATTCAGCAGTCTGCAAACACTTTCTCTGCAGAGTTCCAATACAGGCGTTTTCAGCCCATTTCCGGCCTATGGAAGAAACAGCAGTAAGCACAGGGAAATGTCTGCTTCTAAATCCAAAACGAAGCTACCTAACAAGACGGTTGTCAATGTGTGCACTCAACTTCCAGAGTTAAACCCGTGTGTGGATTCAGCAGTCTGCAAACACTTTCTCTGCGGAGTCCCAAAACAGGCGTTTTCAGCCCATTACCGGCATATGGAAGAAACAGCAGTAAGTCCAGGGAAATATGTGCTTCCAAATCCAAAACGCAGCTATCTAACAGAACGGTTGTCAATGTGTGCACTCAACTTCCAAAGTTAAACCGGTGTGTGGATTCAGCAGTCTGCAAACACTTTCTCTGCAGAGTCCCAAAACAGGCGTTTTCAGCCCATTACCGGCATATGGAAGACAGCAGTAAGCACAGGGAAATATCTGCTTCTAAATCCAAAACGCAGCTATCTAACAGAACGGTTGTCAATGTGTGCACTCAACTTCCAGAGTTAAACCCGTGTGTGGATTCAGCAGTCTGCAAACACTTTCTCTGCAGAGCCCCAAAACAGGCGTTTTCAGCCCATTACCAGCATATGGAAGAAACAGCAGTAAGCACAGGCAAATATCTGCTTCTAAATCCAAAACGCAGCTATCTAACAGAACGGTTGTCAATGTGTGCACTCAACTTCCAGAGTTAAACCCGTGTGTGGATTCGCAGTCTGCAAACACTTTCTCTGCAGAGTCCCAAAACAGGCGTTTTCAGCCCATTTCCGGCATATGGAAGAAACAGCAGTAAGCACAGGGAAATATCTTCTTCTAAATCCAAAACGCAGCTATCTAACAGAACGGTTGTCAATGTGTGCACTCAACTTCCAGAGGTAAACCCGTGTGTGGATTGAGCAGTCTGCAAACACTTTCTCTGCAGTGTCCCAAAACAGGCGTTATCAGCCCATTACCGGCATATGGAAGAAACAGCAGTAAGCACAGGGAAATATCTGCTTCTAAATCCAAAACGCAGCTATCTAACAGAACGGTTGTCAATGTGTGCACTCGACTTCCAGAGTTAAACCCGTGTGTGGATTCAGCAGTCTGCAAACACTTTCTCTGCAGAGCCCCAAAACAGGCGTTTTCAGCCCATTACCGGCATATGGAAGAAACAGCAGTAAGCACAGGGAAATATCTGCTTCTAAATCCAAAACGCAGCTACCTAACAGAACGGTTGTCAATGTGTGCACTCAACTTCCAGAGTTAAACCCGTGTTTGGATTCAGCAGACTGCAAACACTTTCTCTGCAGAGTCCCAAAACAGGCGTTTTAACCCCTTTACCGGCATATGGAAGAAACAGCAGTAAGCACAGGGAAATATCTGCTTCTAAATCCAAAACGCAGCTATCTAACAAAACGGTTGTCAATGTGTGCACTCAACTTCCAGAGTTAAACCCGTATGTGGATTCAGCAGTCTGCAAACACTTTCTCTGCAGAGTCCCAAAACAGGCGTTTTCAGCCCATTACCGGCATATGGAAGAAACAGCAGTAAGCACAGGGAAATATCTGCTTCTAAATCCAAAACGAAGCTATCTAACAGAACGGTTGTCAATGTGTGCACTCAACTTCCAGAGTTAAACCCGTCTGTGGATTCAGCAGTCTGTGAACTCTTTCTCTGCAGAGTCCCAAAACAGGCGTTTTCAGCCCATTACCGGCATAAGGAAGAAACAGCAGTAAGCACAGGGAAATATCTGCTTCTAAATCCAAAACGAAGCTATCTAACAGAACGGTTGTCAATGTGTGCACTCAACTTCCAGAGTTAAACCCGTGTGTGTATTCAGCAGTCTGCAAACTCTTTCTCTGCAGAGTCCCAAAACAGGCGTTTTCATCCCATTACCCGCATATGGAAGAAACAGCAGTAAGCACAGGGAAATATCTGCTTCTAAATCCAAAACGCAGCTATCTAACAGGCCCGTTGTCAATGTGTGCACTCAACTTCCAGAGTTAAACCCGTGTGTGGATTCAGCAGTCTGCAAACACTTTCTCTGCAGAGTCCCAAAACAGGCGTTTTCAGCCCATTACCGGCATATGGAGGAAACAGCAGTAAGCACAGGGAAATATCTGCTTCTAAATCCAAAACGCAGCTATCTAACAGAACGGTTGTCAATGTGTGCACTCAACTTCCGGAGGTAAACCCGTGTGTGGATTCAGCAGTCTGCAAACACTTTCTCTGCAGAGTTCCAATACAGGCGTTTTCAGCCCATTTCCGGCCTATGGAAGAAACAGCAGTAAGCACAGGGAAATGTCTGCTTCTAAATCCAAAACGAAGCTACCTAACAAGACGGTTGTCAATGTGTGCACTCAACTTCCAGAGTTAAACCCGTGTGTGGATTCAGCAGTCTGCAAACACTTTCTCTGCGGAGTCCCAAAACAGGCGTTTTCAGCCCATTACCGGCATATGGAAGAAACAGCAGTAAGTCCAGGGAAATATGTGCTTCCAAATCCAAAATGCAGCTATCTAACAGAACGGTTGTCAATGTGTGCACTCAACTTCCAGAGTTAAACCGGTGTGTGGATTCAGCAGTCTGCAAACACTTTCTCTGCAGAGTCCCAAAACAGGCGTTTTCAGCCCATTACCGCCATATGGAAGAAACAGCAGTAAGCACAGGGAAATATCTGCTTCTAAATCCAAAACGCAGCTATCTAACAGAACGGTTGTCAATGTGTGCACTCGACTTCCAGAGTTAAACCCGTGTGTGGATTCAGCAGTCTGCAAACACTTTCTCTGCAGAGCCCCAAAACAGGCGTTTTCAGCCCATTACCAGCATATGGATGAAACAGCAGTAAGCACAGGCAAATATCTGCTTCTAAATCCAAAACGCAGCTATCTAACAGAACGGTTGTCAATGTGTACTCTCAACTTCCAGAGTTAAACCCGTGTGTGGATTCGCAGTCTGCAAACACTTTCTCTGCAGAGTCCCAAAACAGGCGTTTTCAGCCCATTTCCGGCATATGGAAGAAACAGCAGTAAGCACAGGGAAATATCTTCTTCTAAATCCAAAACGCAGCTATCTAACAGAACGGTTGTCAATGTGTGCACTCAACTTCCAGAGGTAAACCCGTGTGTGGATTGAGCAGTCTGCAAACACTTTCTCTGCAGTGTCCCAAAACAGGCGTTTTCAGCCCATTACCGGCATATGGAAGAAACAGCAGTAAGCACAGGGAAATATCTGCTTCTAAATCCAAAACGCAGCTATCTAACAGAACGGTTGTCAATGTGTGCACTCGACTTCCAGAGTTAAACCCGTGTGTGGATTCAGCAGTCTGCAAACACTTTCTCTGCAGAGCCCCAAAACAGGCGTTTTCAGCCCATTACCGGCATATGGAAGAAACAGCAGTAAGCACAGGGAAATATCTGCTTCTAAATCCAAAACGCAGCTATCTAACAGAACGGTTGTCAATGTGTGCACTCAACTTCCAGAGTTAAACCCGTGTGTGGATTCAGCAGTCTGCAAACTCTTTCGCTGCAGAGTCCCATAACAGGGGTTTTCAGCCCATTACCGGCATATGGAAGAAACAGCAGTAAGCACAGGGAAATATCTGCTTCTAAATCCAAAAGGCAGCTACCTAAGAGAACGGTTGTCAATGTGTGCACTCAACTTCCAGAGTTAAACCTGTGTGTGGATTCAGCAGTCTGCAAACACTTTCTCTGCAGAGTCCCAAAACAGTTGTTTTCAGCCCATTACCGGCTTATGGAAGAAACAGCAGTAAGCACAGGGAAATATCTGCTTCTAAATCCAAAAGGCAGCTACCTAACAGAACGGTTGTCAATGTGTGCACTCAACTTCCAGAGTTAAACCCGTGTGTGGATTCAGCAGTCTGCAAACTCTTTCTCTGCAGGGTCCCAAAACAGGCGTTTTCAGCCCATTACTGGCATATGGAAGAAACAGCAGTAAGCACAGGGAAATATCTGCTTCTAAATCCAAAAGGCAGCTACCTAAGAGAACGGTTGTCAATTTGTGCACTCAACTTCCAGAGTTAAACCCGTGTGTGGATTCAGCAGTCTGCAAACACTTTCTCTGCAGAGTCCCAAAACAGGCGTTTTCTGCCCATTACCGGCATATGGAAGAAACAGCAGTAAACACAGGGAAATATCTGCTTCTAAATCCAAAACGCAGCTATCTAACAGAACGGTTTTCAATGTGTGCACTCAACTTCCAGAGTTAAACCCGTGTGTGGATTCAGCAGTCTGCAAACTCTTTCTCTGCAGAGTCCCAAAACAGGCGTTTTCTGCCCATTACCGGCATATGGAAGAAACAGCAGTAAGCACAGGGAAATATCTGCTTCTAAATCCAAAACGCAGCTATCTAACAGAACGGTTGTCAATGTGTGCACTCAACTTCCAGAGGTAAACCCGTGTGTGGATTCAGCAGTCTGCAAACACTTTCTCTGCAGAGTCCCAAAACAGGCGTTTTCAGCCCATTACCGGCATATGGAAGAAACAGCAGTAAGCACAGGGAAATATCAGCTTCTAAATCCAAAACGCAGCTATCTAACAGAACGGTTGTCAATGTGTGCACTCAACTTCCAGAGTTAAACCCGTGTTTGGATTCAGCAGTCTGCAAACACTTTCTCTGCAGAGCCCCAAAACAGGCGTTTTCAGCCCATTACCGGCATATGGAAGAAACAGCAGTAAGCACAGGGAAATATCTGCTTCTAAATCCAAAACGCAGTTACCTAACAGAACGGTTGTCAATGTGTGCACTCAACTTCCAGAGTTAAACCCGTGTGTGGATTCAGCAGTCTGCAATCACTTTCTCTGCAGAGTCCCAAAACAGGTGTTTTCAGCCCATTACCGGCATATGGAAGAAACAGCAGTAAGCACAGGGAAACATCTGCTTCTAAATCCAAAACGCAGCTATCTAAGAGAACGGTTGTCAATGTGTGCACTCAACTTCCAGAGTTAAACCCGTGTGTCGATTCAGCAGTCTGCAAACACTTTCTCTGCAGAGTACCAAAACAGGCGTTTTCAGCCCATTACCGGCATATGGAAGAAAGAGCAGTAAGCACAGGGAAATATCTGCTTCTAAATCCAAAAGGCAGCTACCTAACAAAACGGTTGTCAATGTGTGCACTCAACTTCCAGAGTTAAACCTGTGTGTGGATTCAGCAGTCTGCAAACACTTTCTCTGCAGAGTCCCAAAACAGGCGTTTTCAGCCCATTACCGGCTTATGGAAGAAACAGCAGTAAGCACAGGGAAATATCTGCTTCTAAATCCAAAAGGCAGCTACCTAACAGAACGGTTGTCAATGTGTGCACTCCACTTCCAGAGGTAAACCCGTGTGTGGATTCAGCAGTCTGCAAACACTTTCTCTGCAGAGTCCCAAAACAGGCGTTTTCTGCCCATTACCGGCATATGGAAGAAACAGCAGTAAGCACAGGGAAATATCTGCTTCTAAATCCAAAACACAGCTATCTAACAGAACGGTTGTCAATGTGTGCACTCAACTTCCAGAGTTAAACCCGTGTGTGGATTCAGCAGTCTGCAAACTCTTTCTCTGCAGAGTCCCAAAACAGGCGTTTTCAGCCCATTACCGGCATATGGAAGAAACAGCAGTAAGCACAGGGAAATATCTGCTTCTAAATCCAAAAGGAAGCTCCCTAAGAGAACGGTTGTCAATGTGTGTACTCAACTTCCAGAGATAAACCCGTGTGTGGATTCATCAGTCTGCAAACACTTTCTCTGCAGAGTCCCAAAACAGGCGTTTTCTGCCCATTACCGGCATATGGAAGAAACAGCAGTAAGCACAGGGAAATATCTGCTTCTAAATCCAAAACGCAGCTATCAAACAGAACGGTTTTCAATGTGTGCACTCAACTTCCAGAGTTAAACCCGTGTGTGGATTCAACAGTCTGCAAACTCTTTCTCTGCAGAGTCCCAAAACAGGCGTTTTCTGCCCATTACCGGCATATGGAAGAAACAGCAGTAAGCACAGGGAAATATCTGCTTCTAAATCCAAAACGCAGCTATCTAACAAGACGGTTAACAATGTGTGCACTCAACTTCCAGAGGTAAACCCGTGTGTGGATTCAGCAGTCTGCAAACACTTTCTCTGCAGAGTCCCAAAACAGGCGTTTTCAGCCCATTACCGGCATATGGAAGAAACAGCAGTAAGCACAGGGAAATATCTGCCTCTAAATCCAAAACGCCGCTATCTAACAGAACGGTTGTCAATGTTTGCACTCAACATCCAGAGTTTAACCCGTGTGTGGATTCAGCAGTCTGCAAACCCTTTTTCTGCAGAGTCCCAAAACAGTAGTTTTCAGCTCATTACCGGCATATGGAAGAAACAGCAGTAAGCACAGGGAAATATCTGCTTCTAAATCCAAAACGCAGCTATCTAACAGAACGGTTGTCAATGGGTGCACTCAACTTCCAGAGTTAAACACGTGTATGGATTCAGCAGTCTGCAAACTCTTTCTCTGCAGAGTCCCAAAACAGGCGTTTTCTGCCCATTACCGGCATATGGAAGAAACAGCAGTAAGCACAGGGAAATATCTGCTTCTAAATCCAAAACGCAGCTATCTAACAGAACGGTTGCCAATGTTTGCACTCAACTTCCAGAGATAAACCCGTGTGTGGATTCAGCAGTCTGCAAACACTTTCTCTGCAGAGTCCCAAAACAGGCGTTTTCAGCCCATTACCGGCATATGGAAGAAACAGAAGTAAGCACAGGGAAATATCTGCTTCTAAATCCAAAACGCAGCTATCTAACAGAACGGTTGTCAATGTGTGCACTCAACTTCCAGAGTTAAACCCGTGTGTGGATTCGGCAGTCTGCAAACACTTTCTCTGCAGAGTCCCAAAACTGTCGTTTTCAGCCCATTACCGGCATATGGAAGAAACAGCAGTAAGCACAGGGAAATATCTGCTTCTAAATCCAAAACGCAGCTATCTAACAGAACGGTTGTCAATGTGTGCACTCAACTTCCAGAGTTAAACCCGTGTGTGGATTCAGCAGTCTGCAAACACTTTCTCTGCAAATTCACGAAACAGGCGTTTTCAGCCCATTACCGGCATATGGAAGAAACAGCAGTAAGCACAGGGAAATATCTGCTTATAAATCCAAAATGCAGCCCTCTAAAAGAACGGTTGTCAATGTGTGCACTCAACTTCCAGAGGTAAACCCGTGTGTCGATTCAGCAGTCTGCAAACACTTTCTCTGCAGAGTCCCAAAACAGGCATTTTCAGCCCATTACCGGCCTATGGATGAAACAGCAGTAAGAACAGGGAAATATCTGCTTCTAAATCCAAAAGGCAGCTACCTAACAGAACGGTTGTCAATGTGTGCACTCAACTTCCAGAGTTAAACCCGTGTGTGGATTCAGCAGTCTGCAAACACTTTCTCTGCAGAGTCCCAAAACAGGCGTTTTCAGCCCGTTACCGGCATATGGAAGAAACAGCAGTAAGCACAGGGAAATATCTGCTTCTAAATCCAAAACGCAGCTATCTAACAGAACGGTTGTCAATGTGTGCACTCAACTTCCAGAGTTAAACACGTGTGTGGATTCAGCAGTCTGCAAACTCTTTCTCTGCAGAGTCCCAAAACAGGCGTTTTCAGCCCATTACCGGCATATGGAAGAAACAGCAGTAAGCACAGGGAAATATCTGCTTCTAAATCCAAAACGCAGCTATCTAACAGAACGGTTGTCAATGTGTGCACTCAACTTCCAGAGTTAAAGCCGTGTGTGGATTCAGCAGTCTGCAAACACTTTCTCTGCAGAGTCCCAAAACAGGCGTTTTCAGCCCATTACCGGCATATGGAAGAAACAGCAGTAAGCACAGGGAAATATCTGCTTCTAAATCCAAAACGCAGCTCTCTAACAGAACGGTTGTCAATGTGTGCACTACACTTCCAGAGTTAAACCCGTGTGTGGATTCAGCAGTCTGCAAACACTTTCTCTGCAGAGTCCCAAAACAGGCGTTTTCAGCCCATTACCGGCATATGGAAGAAACAGCAGTAAGCACAGGGAAATATCTGCTTCTAAATCCAAAACGCAGCTTTCTAACAGGACGGTTGTCAATGTGTGCACTCAACTTCCAGAGTTAAACCCGTGTGTGGATTCAGCAGTCTGCAAACACTTTCTCTGCAGAGTCCCAAAACAGGCGTTTTCAGCCCATTACCGGCATATGGAAGAAACAGCAGTAAGCACAGGGAAATATCTGCTTCTAAATCCAAAACGCAGCTATCTAACAGGACGGTTGTCAATGTGTGCACTACACTGCCAGAGTTAAACCCGTGTGTGGATTCAGCAGTCTGCAAACACTTTCTCTGCAGAGTCCCAAAACAGGCGTTTTCAGCCCATTACCGGCATATAGAAGAAACAGCAGTAAGCACAGGGAAATATCTGCTTCTAAATCCAAAACGCAGCTATCTAACAGACCCGTTGTCAATGTGTGCACTAAAATTCCAGAGGTAAACCTGTGTGTGGATTCAGCAGTCTGCAAACACTTTCTCTGCAGAGTCCCAAAACAGGCGTTTTCAGCCCATAACCGGAAAATGGAAGAAACAGCAGTAAGCACAGGGAAATATCTGCTTCTAAATCCAAAACGCAGCTATCTAACAAAACGGTTGTCAATGTGTGCACTCAACTTCCAGAGTTAAATCGGTGTGTGGATTCAGCAGTCTGCAAACTCTTTCTCTGCAGAGTCCCAAAACAGGCGTTTTCAGCCCATTACCGGCCTATGGAAGAAACAGCAGTAAGCACAGGGAAATATCTGCTTCTAAATACAAAAGGCAGCTACCTAACAGAACGGTTGTCAATGTGTGCACTCAACTTCCAGAGTTAAACCCGTGTTTGGATTCAGCAGACTGCAAACACTTTCTCTGCAGAGTCCCAAAACAGGCGTTTTAACCCCTTTACCGGCATATGGAAGAAACAGCAGTAAGCACAGGGAAATATCTGCTTCTAAATCCAAAACGCAGCTGTCTACCAGAACGGTTGTCAATGTGTGCACTGAACTTCCAGAGTTAAACCCGTGTGTGGATTCAGCAGTCTGCAAACACTTTCTCTGCAGAGTCCCAAAACAGGCGTTTTCAGCCCATTACCGGCATATGGAAGAAACAGCAGTAAGCACAGGGAAATATCTGCTTCTAAATCCAAAACGAAGCTATCTAACAGAACGGTTGTCAATGTGTGCACTCAACTTCCAGAGTTAAACCCGTGTGTGGATTCAGCAGTCTGCGAACTCTTTCTCTGCAGAGTCCCAAAACAGGCGTTTTCAGCCCATTACCGGCATATGGAAGAAACAGCAGTAAGCACAGGGAAATATCTGCTTCTAAATCCAAAACGAAGCTATCTAACAGAACGGTTGTCAATGTGTGCACTCAACTTCCAGAGTTAAACCCGTGTGTGGATTCAGCAGTCTGCAAACTCTTTCTCTGCAGAGTCCCAAAACAGTCGTTTTCAACCCATTACCGGCATATGGAAGAAACAGCAGTAAGCACAGGGAAATATCTGCTTCTAAATCCAAAACGCAGCTATCTAACAGAACGGTTGTCAATGTGTGCACTCAACTTCCAGAGTTAAACCCGTGTGTGGATTCAGCAGTCTGTAAACACTTTCTCTGCAGAGTCCCAAAACAGGCGTTTTCAGCCCATTACCGGCATATGGAAGAAACAGCAGTAAGCACAGGGAAATATCTGCTTCTAAATCCAAAACGCAGTTACCTAACAGAACGGTTGTCAATGTGTGCACTCAACTTCCAGAGTTAAACCCGTGTGTGGATTCAGCAGTCTGCAAACACATTCTCTGCAGAGTCCCAAAACAGGCGTTTTCAGCCCATTACCGTCAGATGGAAGAAACAGCAGTAAGCACAGGGAAATATCTGCTTCTAAATCCAAAACGCAGCTATCTAACAGAACGGTTGTCAATGTGTGCACTCAGCTTCCAGAGTTAAACCCGTGTGTGGATTCAACAGTCTGCAAACACTTTCTCTGCAGAGTCCCAAAACAGGCGTTTTCAGCCCATTACCGGCATGTCGAAGAAACAGCAGTAAGCATAGGGAAATATCTGCTTCGAAATCCAAAACGCAGCTATCTAACAGAACGGTTGTCAATGTGATCACTCAACTTCCAGAGTTAAACCCGTGTGTGGATTCAGCAGTCTGCAAACACTTTCTCTGCAGAGTCCCAAAACAGCCGTTTTCAACCCATTACCGGCCTATGGAAGAAACAGCAGTAAGCACAGGGAAATATCTGCTTCTAAATCCAAAACGAAGCTATCTAACAGAACGGTTGTCAATGTGTGCACTCAACTTCCAGAGTTAAACCCGTGTGTGGATTCAGCAGTCTGCAAACTCTTTCGCTGCACAGTCCCAAAACAGGCGTTTTCAGCCCATTACTGGCATATGGAAGAAACAGCAGTAAGCACAGGGAAATATCTGCTTCTAAATCCAAAATGCAGCTATCTAACAGAACGGTTGTCAATGTGTGCACTCAACTTCCAGAGTTAAACCCGTGTGTGGATTCAGCAGTCTGCAAACTCTTTCTCTGCAGAGTCCCAAAACAGGCGTTTTCAGCCCATTACCGGCATATGGAAGAAACAGCAGTAAGCACAGGGAAATATCTGCTTCTAAATCCAGAACGCAGCTATCTAACAGAAAGGTTGTCAATGTGTGCACTCAACTTCCACAGTTAAAGCCGTGTGTGGATGCAGCAGTCTGCAAACACTTTCTCTGCAGAGTCCCAAAACAGGCGTTTTCAGCCCATTACCGGCATATGTAAGAAACAGCAGTAAGCACAGGGAAATATCTGCTTCTAAATCCAAAACGCAGTTACCTAACAGAACGGTTGTCAATGTGTGCACTCAACTTCCAGAGTTAAACCCGTGTGTGGATTCAGCAGTCTGCAAACACTTTCTCTGCAGAGTCCCAAAACAGGCGTTTTCAGCCCTTTACCGGCATATGGAAGAAACAGCAGTAAGCACAGGGAAATATCTGCTTCTAAATCCAAAACGCAGCTATCTAACAGAACGGTTGTCAATGTGTGCACTCAACTTCCAGAGTTAAACCCGTGTGTGGATTCAGCAGTCTGCAAACACTTTCTCGGCAGAGTCCCAAAACAGGCGTTTTCAGCCCATTACCGCCATATGGAAGAAACAGCAGTAAGCACAGGGAAATATATGCTTCTAAATCCAAAACGCAGATATCTAAAAGAGCGGTTGTCAATGTGTGCACTCAACTTCCAGAGTTAAACGGGTGTGTGGATTCAGCAGTCTGCAAACTCTTTCTCTGCAGAGTCCCAAAACAGGCGTTTTCAGCCCGTTACCGGCATATGGAAGAAACAGCAGTAAGCACAGGGAAATATCTGCTTCTAAATCCAAAACGAAGCTATCTAACAGAACGGTTGTCAATGTGTGGACTCAATTTCCAGAGGTAAACCCGTGTTTGGATTCAGCACTCTGCAAACACTTTCTCTGCAGAGTCCCAAAACAGGCGTTTTCAGCCCATTTCCGCCATATGGAAAAAACAGCAGTAAGCACAGGGAAATATCTGCTTCTAAATCCAAAACGCAGCCATCTAACAGAACGGTTGTCAATGTGTGCACTCAACTTCCAGAGTTAAACCCGTGTGTGGATTCAGCAGTCTGCAAACACTTTCTCTGCAGAGTCCCAAAACAGGCGTTTTCAGCCCATTACCGGCATGTGGAAGAAACAGCAGTAAGCACAGGGAAATATCTGCTTCTAAATCCAAAACGCAGCTATCTAACAGAACGGTTGTCAATGTGTGCGCTCAACTTCCAGAGTTAAACCCATTTGTGGATTCAACAGTCTGCAAACACTTTCTCTGCAGAGTCCCAAAACAGGCGTTTTCAGCCCATTACCGGCATATGGAAGAAACAGCAGTAAGCCCAGGGAAATATGTGCTTTCAAATCCAAAACGCAGCTATCTAACAGAACGGTTGTCAATGTGTGCACTCAACTTCCAGAATTAAACCGGTGTGTGGATTCAGCAGTCTGCAAACACTTTCTCTGCAGAGTCCCAAAACAGGCGTTTTCAGCCCATTACCGGAATATGGAAGACAGCAGTAAGCACAGGGAAATATCTGCTTCTAAATCCAAAACGCAGCTATCTAACAGAACGGTTGTCAATGTGTGCACTCAACTTCCAGAGTAAAACCCGTGTTTGGATTCAGCAGTCTGCAAACACTTTCTCTGCAGAGTCCCAAAACAGGCGTTTTCAGCCCATTTCCGGCATATGGAAGAAACAGCAGTAAGCACTGGGAAATATCTTCTTCTAAATCCAAAACGCAGCTATCTAACAGAACGGTTGTCAATGTGTGCACTCAACTTCCAGTGGTAAACCCGTGTGTGGAATGAGCAGTCTGCAAACACTTTCTCTGCAGAGTCCCAAAACAGGCGTTTTCAGCCCATTACCGGCATATGGAAGAAACAGCAGTAAGCACAGGGAAATATCTGCTTCTAAATCCAAAAGGCAGCTATCTAACAGAACGGTTGTCAATGTGTGCACTCAACTTCCAGAGTTAAACCCGTGTGTGGATTCAGCAGTCTGCAAACACTTTCTCTGCAGAGTCCCAAAACAGGCCTTTTCAGCCCATTACTGGCATATGGAAGAAACAGCAGGAAGCAGAGGGAAATATCTGCTTCTAAATCCAAAACGCAGCTACCTAACAAAACGGTTGTCAATGTGTGCACTCATCTTCCAGAGGTAAACCTGTGCGTGGATTCAGCAGTCTGCAAACACTTTCTCTGCAGAGTCCCAAAACAGGGGTTTTCAGCCAATTACCGGCATATGGAAGAAACAGCAATAAGCACAGGGAAATATCTGCTTCTAAATACAAAACACAGCTATCTAACAGAACGGTTGTCAATGTGTGCACTCAACTTCCAG
This sequence comes from Aotus nancymaae, assembly GCF_030222135.1. Lineage (NCBI taxonomy): Eukaryota > Metazoa > Chordata > Mammalia > Primates > Aotidae > Aotus > Aotus nancymaae. The sequence continues at coordinate 49,037 of NW_026989303.1, forward strand.
AGTTAAACCCGTGTGTGGATTCAGCAGTCTGCAAACACTTTCTCTGCAGAGTCCCAAAACAGGCGTTTTCAGCCCATTACCGGCTTATGGAAGAAACAGCAGTAAGCACAGGGAAATATCTGCTTCTAAATCCAAAAGGCAGCTACCTAACAGAACGGTTGTCAATGTGTGCACTCAACTTCCAGAGTTAAACCCGTGTGTGGATTCAGCAGTCTGCAAGCACTTTCTCTGCAGAGTCCCAAAACAGGTGTTTTCTGCCCATTACCGGCATATGGAAGAAACAGCAGTAAGCACAGGGAAATATCTGCTTCTAAATCCAAAACGCAGCTATCTAACAGAACGGTTGTCAATGTGTGCACTCAAGTTCCAGAGTTAAACCCGTGTGTGGATTCAGCAGTCTGCAAACTCTTTCGCTGCAGAGTCCCAAAACAGGCGTTTTCAGCCGATTACCGGCATATGGAAGAAACAGCAGTAAGCACAGGGAAATATCTGCTTCTAAATCCAAAAGGCAGCTACCTAAGAGAACGGTTGTCAATGTGGGCACTCAACTTCCAGAGTTAAACCTGTGTGTGGATTCAGCAGTCTGCAAACACTTTCTCTGCAGAGTCCCAAAACTGTCGTTTTCAGCCCATTACCGGCATATGGAAGAAACAGCAGTAAGCACAGGGAAATATCTGCTTCTAAATCCAAAACGCAGCTATCTAACAGAACGGTTGTCAATGTGTGCACTCAACTTCCAGAGTTAAACCCGTGTGTGGATTCAGCAGTCTGCAAACACTTTCTCTGCAAAGTCACGAAACAGGCGTTTTCAGCCCATTACCGGCATATGGAAGAAACAGCAGTAAGCACAGGGAAATATCTGCTTATAAATCCAAAATGCAGCCCTCTAAAAGAACGGTTGTCAATGTGTGCACTCAACTTCCAGAGGTAAACCCGTGTGTCGATTCAGCAGTCTGCAAACACTTTCTCTGCAGAGTCCCAAAACAGGCATTTTCAGCCCATTACCGGCCTATGGAAGAAACAGCAGTAAGAAAAGGGAAATATCTGCTTCTAAATCCAAAAGGCAGCTACCTAACAGAACGGTTGTCAATGTGTGCACTCAACTTCCAGAGTTAAACCCGTGTGTGGATTCAGCAGTCTGCAAACACTTTCTCTGCAGAGTCCCAAAACAGGCGTTTTCAGCCCGTTACCGGCATATGGAAGAAACAGCAGTAAGCACAGGGAAATATCTGCTTCTAAATCCAAAACGCAGCTATCTAACAGAACGGTTGTCAATGTGTGCACTCAACTTCCAGAGTTAAACACGTGTGTGGATTCAGCAGTCTGCAAACTCTTTCTCTGCAGAGTCCCAAAACAGGCGTTTTCAGCCCATTACCGGCATATGGAAGAAACAGCAGTAAGCACAGGGAAATATCTGCTTCTAAATCCAAAACGCAGCTATCTAACAGAACGGTTGTCAATGTGTGCACTCAACTTCCAGAGTTAAAGCCGTGTGTGGATTCAGCAGTCTGCAAACACTTTCTCTGCAGAGTCCCAAAACAGGCGTTTTCAGCCCATTACCGGCATATGGAAGAAACAGCAGTAAGCACAGGGAAATATCTGCTTCTAAATCCAAAACGCAGCTCTCTAACAGAACGGTTGTCAATGTGTGCACTACACTTCCAGAGTTAAACCCGTGTGTGGATTCAGCAGTCTGCAAACACTTTCTCTGCAGAGTCCCAAAACAGGCGTTTTCAGCCCATTACCGGCATATGGAAGAAACAGCAGTAAGCACAGGGAAATATCTGCTTCTAAATCCAAAACGCAGCTTTCTAACAGGACGGTTGTCATTGTGTGCACTCAACTTCCAGAGTTAAACCCGTGTGTGGATTCAGCAGTCTGCAAACACTTTCTCTGCAGAGTCCCAAAACAGGCGTTTTCAGCCCATTACCGGCATATGGAAGAAACAGCAGTAAGCAGAGGGAAATATCTGCTTCTAAATCCAAAACGCAGCTATCTAACAGGACGGTTGTCAATGTGTGCACTACACTGCCAGAGTTAAACCCGTGTGTGGATTCAGCAGTCTGCAAACACTTTCTCTGCAGAGTCCCAAAACAGGCGTTTTCAGCCCATTACCGGCATATAGAAGAAACAGCAGTAAGCACAGGGAAATATCTGCTTCTAAATCCAAAACGCAGCTATCTAACAGACCCGTTGTCAATGTGTGCACTAAAATTCCAGAGGTAAACCTGTGTGTGGATTCAGCAGTCTGCAAACACTTTCTCTGCAGAGTCCCAAAACAGGCGTTTTCAGCCCATAACCGGAAAATGGAAGAAACAGCAGTAAGCACAGGGAAATATCTGCTTCTAAATCCAAAACGCAGCTATCTAACAAAACGGTTGTCAATGTGTGCACTCAACTTCCAGAGTTAAATCGGTGTGTGGATTCAGCAGTCTGCAAACTCTTTCTCTGCAGAGTCCCAAAACAGGCGTTTTCAGCCCATTACCGGCCTATGGAAGAAACAGCAGTAAGCACAGGGAAATATCTGCTTCTAAATACAAAAGGCAGCTACCTAACAGAACGGTTGTCAATGTGTGCACTCAACTTCCAGAGTTAAACCCGTGTTTGGATTCAGCAGACTGCAAACACTTTCTCTGCAGAGTCCCAAAACAGGCGTTTTAACCCCTTTACCGGCATATGGAAGAAACAGCAGTAAGCACAGGGAAATATCTGCTTCTAAATCCAAAACGCAGCTGTCTACCAGAACGGTTGTCAATGTGTGCACTCAACTTCCAGAGTTAAACCCGTGTGTGGATTCAGCAGTCTGCAAACACTTTCTCTGCAGAGTCCCAAAACAGGCGTTTTCAGCCCATTACCGGCATATGGAAGAAACAGCAGTAAGCACAGGGAAATATCTGCTTCTAAATCCAAAACGAAGCTATCTAACAGAACGGTTGTCAATGTGTGCACTCAACTTCCAGAGTTAAACCCGTGTGTGGATTCAGCAGTCTGCGAACTCTTTCTCTGCAGAGTCCCAAAACAGGCGTTTTCAGCCCATTACCGGCATATGGAAGAAACAGCAGTAAGCACAGGGAAATATCTGCTTCTAAATCCAAAACGAAGCTATCTAACAGAACGGTTGTCAATGTGTGCACTCAACTTCCAGAGTTAAACCCGTGTGTGGATTCAGCAGTCTGCAAACTCTTTCTCTGCAGAGTCCCAAAACAGTCGTTTTCAACCCATTACCGGCATATGGAAGAAACAGCAGTAAGCACAGGGAAATATCTGCTTCTAAATCCAAAACGCAGCTATCTAACAGAACGGTTGTCAATGTGTGCACTCAACTTCCAGAGTTAAACCCGTGTGTGGATTCAGCAGTCTGTAAACACTTTCTCTGCAGAGTCCCAAAACAGGCGTTTTCAGCCCATTACCGGCATATGGAAGAAACAGCAGTAAGCACAGGGAAATATCTGCTTCTAAATCCAAAACGCAGTTACCTAACAGAACGGTTGTCAATGTGTGCACTCAACTTCCAGAGTTAAACCCGTGTGTGGATTCAGCAGTCTGCAAACACATTCTCTGCAGAGTCCCAAAACAGGCGTTTTCAGCCCATTACCGTCAGATGGAAGAAACAGCAGTAAGCACAGGGAAATATCTGCTTCTAAATCCAAAACGCAGCTATCTAACAGAACGGTTGTCAATGTGTGCACTCAGCTTCCAGAGTTAAACCCGTGTGTGGATTCAACAGTCTGCAAACACTTTCTCTGCAGAGTCCCAAAACAGGCGTTTTCAGCCCATTACCGGCATGTCGAAGAAACAGCAGTAAGCATAGGGAAATATCTGCTTCGAAATCCAAAACGCAGCTATCTAACAGAACGGTTGTCAATGTGATCACTCAACTTCCAGAATTAAACCCGTGTGTGGATTCAGCAGTCTGCAAACACTTTCTCTGCAGAGTCCCAAAACAGCCGTTTTCAACCCATTACCGGCCTATGGAAGAAACAGCAGTAAGCACAGGGAAATATCTGCTTCTAAATCCAAAACGAAGCTATCTAACAGAACGGTTGTCAATGTGTGCACTCAACTTCCAGAGTTAAACCCGTGTGTGGATTCAGCAGTCTGCAAACTCTTTCGCTGCACAGTCCCAAAACAGGCGTTTTCAGCCCATTACTGGCATATGGAAGAAACAGCAGTAAGCACAGGGAAATATCTGCTTCTAAATCCAAAATGCAGCTATCTAACAGAACGGTTGTCAATGTGTGCACTCAACTTCCAGAGTTAAACCCGTGTGTGGATTCAGCAGTCTGCAAACTCTTTCTCTGCAGAGTCCCAAAACAGGCGTTTTCAGCCCATTACCGGCATATGGAAGAAACAGCAGTAAGCACAGGGAAATATCTGCTTCTAAATCCAGAACGCAGCTATCTAACAGAAAGGTTGTCAATGTGTGCACTCAACTTCCACAGTTAAAGCCGTGTGTGGATGCAGCAGTCTGCAAACACTTTCTCTGCAGAGTCCCAAAACAGGCGTTTTCAGCCCATTACCGGCATATGTAAGAAACAGCAGTAAGCACAGGGAAATATCTGCTTCTAAATCCAAAACGCAGTTACCTAACAGAACGGTTGTCAATGTGTGCACTCAACTTCCAGAGTTAAACCCGTGTGTGGATTCAGCAGTCTGCAAACACTTTCTCTGCAGAGTCCCAAAACAGGCGTTTTCAGCCCTTTACCGGCATATGGAAGAAACAGCAGTAAGCACAGGGAAATATCTGCTTCTAAATCCAAAACGCAGCTATCTAACAGAACGGTTGTCAATGTGTGCACTCAACTTCCAGAGTTAAACCCGTGTGTGGATTCAGCAGTCTGCAAACACTTTCTCGGCAGAGTCCCAAAACAGGCGTTTTCAGCCCATTACCGCCATATGGAAGAAACAGCAGTAAGCACAGGGAAATATATGCTTCTAAATCCAAAACGCAGATATCTAAAAGAGCGGTTGTCAATGTGTGCACTCAACTTCCAGAGTTAAACGGGTGTGTGGATTCAGCAGTCTGCAAACTCTTTCTCTGCAGAGTCCCAAAACAGGCGTTTTCAGCCCGTTACCGGCATATGGAAGAAACAGCAGTAAGCACAGGGAAATATCTGCTTCTAAATCCAAAACGAAGCTATCTAACAGAACGGTTGTCAATGTGTGGACTCAATTTCCAGAGGTAAACCCGTGTTTGGATTCAGCACTCTGCAAACACTTTCTCTGCAGAGTCCCAAAACAGGCGTTTTCAGCCCATTTCCGCCATATGGAAAAAACAGCAGTAAGCACAGGGAAATATCTGCTTCTAAATCCAAAACGCAGCCATCTAACAGAACGGTTGTCAATGTGTGCACTCAACTTCCAGAGTTAAACCCGTGTGTGGATTCAGCAGTCTGCAAACACTTTCTCTGCAGAGTCCCAAAACAGGCGTTTTCAGCCCATTACCGGCATGTGGAAGAAACAGCAGTAAGCACAGGGAAATATCTGCTTCTAAATCCAAAACGCAGCTATCTAACAGAACGGTTGTCAATGTGTGCGCTCAACTTCCAGAGTTAAACCCATTTGTGGATTCAACAGTCTGCAAACACTTTCTCTGCAGAGTCCCAAAACAGGCGTTTTCAGCCCATTACCGGCATATGGAAGAAACAGCAGTAAGCCCAGGGAAATATGTGCTTCCAAATCCAAAACGCAGCTATCTAACAGAACGGTTGTCAATGTGTGCACTCAACTTCCAGAATTAAACCGGTGTGTGGATTCAGCAGTCTGCAAACACTTTCTCTGCAGAGTCCCAAAACAGGCGTTTTCAGCCCATTACCGGAATATGGAAGACAGCAGTAAGCACAGGGAAATATCTGCTTCTAAATCCAAAACGCAGCTATCTAACAGAACGGTTGTCAATGTGTGCACTCAACTTCCAGAGTAAAACCCGTGTTTGGATTCAGCAGTCTGCAAACACTTTCTCTGCAGAGTCCCAAAACAGGCGTTTTCAGCCCATTTCCGGCATATGGAAGAAACAGCAGTAAGCACAGGGAAATATCTTCTTCTAAATCCAAAACGCAGCTATCTAACAGAACGGTTGTCAATGTGTGCACTCAACTTCCAGAGGTAAACCCGTGTGTGGAATGAGCAGTCTGCAAACACTTTCTCTGCAGAGTCCCAAAACAGGCGTTTTCAGCCCATTACCGGCATATGGAAGAAACAGCAGTAAGCACAGGGAAATATCTGCTTCTAAATCCAAAAGGCAGCTATCTAACAGAACGGTTGTCAATGTGTGCACTCAACTTCCAGAGTTAAACCCGTGTGTGGATTCAGCAGTCTGCAAACACTTTCTCTGCAGAGTCCCAAAACAGGCCTTTTCAGCCCATTACTGGCATATGGAAGAAACAGCAGGAAGCAGAGGGAAATATCTGCTTCTAAATCCAAAACGCAGCTACCTAACAAAACGGTTGTCAATGTGTGCACTCATCTTCCAGAGGTAAACCTGTGCGTGGATTCAGCAGTCTGCAAACACTTTCTCTGCAGAGTCCCAAAACAGGGGTTTTCAGCCAATTACCGGCATATGGAAGAAACAGCAATAAGCACAGGGAAATATCTGCTTCTAAATACAAAACACAGCTATCTAACAGAACGGTTGTCAATGTGTGCACTCAACTTCCAGAGTTAAACCCGTGTGTGGATTCAGCAGTCTGCAAACACTTTCTCTGCAGAGTCCCAAAACAGGCGTTTTCAGCCCATTACCGGCTTATGGAAGAAACAGCAGTAAGCACAGGGAAATATCTGCTTCTAAATCCAAAAGGCAGCTACCTAACAGAACGGTTGTCAATGTGTGCACTCAACTTCCAGAGTTAAACCCGTGTGTGGATTCAGCAGTCTGCAAGCACTTTCTCTGCAGAGTCCCAAAACAGGTGTTTTCTGCCCATTACCGGCATATGGAAGAAACAGCAGTAAGCACAGGGAAATATCTGCTTCTAAATCCAAAACGCAGCTATCTAACAGAACGGTTGTCAATGTGTGCACTCAACTTCCAGAGTTAAACCCGTGTGTGGATTCAGCAGTCTGCAAACTCTTTCGCTGCAGAGTCCCAAAACAGGCGTTTTCAGCCCATTACCGGCATATGGAAGAAACAGCAGTAAGCACAGGGAAATATCTGCTTCTAAATCCAAAAGGCAGCTACCTAAGAGAACGGTTGTCAATGTGGGCACTCAACTTCCAGAGTTAAACCTGTGTGTGGATTCAGCAGTCTGCAAACACTTTCTCTGCAGAGTCCCAAAACAGTTGTTTTCAGCCCATTACCGGCTTATGGAAGAAACCGCAGTAAGCACAGGGAAATATCTGCTTCTAAATCCAAAACGCAGCTACCTAACAGAACGGTTGTCAATGTGTGCACTCAACTTCCAGAGTTAAACCCGTGTGTGGATTCAGCAGTCTGCAAACACTTTCTCTGCAGAGTCCCTAAACAGGCGTTTTCTGCCCATTACCGGCATATGGAAGAAACAGCAGTAAGAACAGGGAATTATCTGCTTCTAAATCCAAAACGCAGCTATCTAACAGATCGGTTGTCAATGTGTGCACTCAACTTCCAGAGTTAAACCCGTGTGTGGATTCAGCAGTCTGCAAACTCTTTCTCTGCAGAGTCCCAAAACAGGCGTTTTCAGCCCATTACCGGCATATGGAAGAAACAGCAGTAAGCACAGGGAAATATCTGCTTCTAAATCCAAAAGGCAGCTACCTAAGAGAACGGTTGTCAATGTGTGCACTCAACTTCCAGAGTTAAACCCGTGTGTGGATTCAGCAGTCTGCAAACACTTTCTCTGCAGAGTCCCAAAACAGGCGTTTTCTGCCCATTACCGGCATATGGAAGAAACAGCAGTAAGCACAGGGAAATATCTGCTTCTAAATCCAAAACGCAGCTATCTAACAGAACGGTTGTCAATGTGTGCACTGAACTTTCAGAGTTAAACCCGTGTGTGGATTCAGCAGTCTGCAAACACTTTCTCGGCAGATTCCCAAAACAGGCATTTTCAGCCCATTACCGCCATATGGAAGAAACAGCAGTAAGCACAGGGAAATATATGCTTCTAAATCCAAAACGCAGATATCTAAAAGAGCGGTTGTCAATGTGTGCACTCAACTTCCAGAGTTAAACGGGTGTGTGGATTCAGCAGTCTGCAAACTCTTTCTCTGCAGAGTCCCAAAACAGGCGTTTTCAGCCCGTTACCGGCATATGGAAGAAACAGCAGTAAGCACAGGGAAATATCTGCTTCTAAATCCAAAACGAAGCTATCTAACAGAACGGTTGTCAATGTGTGGACTCAATTTCCAGAGGTAAACCCGTGTTTGGATTCAGCAGTCTGCAAACACTTTCTCTGCAGAGTCCCAAAACAGGCGTTTTCAGCCCATTTCCGCCATATGGAAGAAACAGCAGTAAGCACAGGGAAATATCTGCTTCTAAATCCAAAACGCAGCCATCTAACAGAACGGTTGTCAATGTGTGCACTCAACTTCCAGAGTTAAACCCGTGTGTGGATTCAGCAGTCTGCAAACACTTTCTCTGCAGAGTCCCAAAACAGGCGTTTTCAGCCCATTACCGGCATGTGGAAGAAACAGCAGTAAGCACAGGGAAATATCTGCTTCTAAATCCAAAACGCAGCTATCTAACAGAACGGTTGTCAATGTGTGCGCTCAACTTCCAGAGTTAAACCCATTTGTGGATTCAGCAGTCTGCAAACACTTTCTCTGCAGAGTCCCAAAACAGGCGTTTTCAGCCCATTACCGGCATATGGAAGAAACAGCAGTAAGCCCAGGGAAATATGTGCTTCCAAATCCAAAACGCAGCTATCTAACAGAACGGTTGTCAATGTGTGCACTCAACTTCCAGAATTAAACCGGTGTGTGGATTCAGCAGTCTGCAAACACTTTCTCTGCAGAGTCCCAAAACAGGCGTTTTCAGCCCATTACCGGAATATGGAAGACAGCAGTAAGCACAGGGAAATATCTGATTCTAAATCCAAAACGCAGCTATCTAACAGAACGGTTGTCAATGTGTGCACTCAACTTCCAGAGTTAAACCCGTGTGTGGATTCAGCAGTCTGCAAACTCTTTCTCTGCAGAGCCCCAAAACAGGCGTTTTCAGCCCATTACCAGCATATGGATGAAACAGCAGTAAGCACAGGCAAATATCTGCTTCTAAATCCAAAACGCAGCTATCTAACAGAACGGTTGTCAATGTGTGCACTCAACTTCCAGAGTAAAACCCGTGTTTGGATTCAGCAGTCTGCAAACACTTTCTCTGCAGAGTCCCAAAACAGGCGTTTTCAGCCCATTTCCGGCATATGGAAGAAACAGCAGTAAGCACAGGGAAATATCTTCTTCTAAATCCAAAACGCAGCTATCTAACAGAACGGTTGTCAATGTGTGCACTCAACTTCCAGAGGTAAACCCGTGTGTGGAATGAGCAGTCTGCAAACACTTTCTCTGCAGAGTCCCAAAACAGGCGTTTTCAGCCCATTACCGGCATATGGAAGAAACAGCAGTAAGCACAGGGAAATATCTGCTTCTAAATCCAAAACGCAGCTATCTAACAGAACGGTTGTCAATGTGTGCACTCAATTTCCAGAGTTAAACCCGTGTGTGGATTCAGCAGTCTGCAAACACTTTCTCTGCAGAGTCCCAAAACAGGTCTTTTCAGCCCATTACAGGCATATGGAAGAAACAGCAGGAAGCAGAGGGAAATATCTGCTTCTAAATCCAAAACGCAGCTACCTAACAAAACGGTTGTCAATGTGTGCACTCATCTTCCAGAGGTAAACCTGTGCGTGGATTCAGCAGTCTGCAAACACTTTCTCTGCAGAGTCCCAAAACAGGGGTTTTCAGCCAATTACCGGCATATGGAAGAAAGAGCAATCAGCACAGGGAAATATCTGCTTCTAAATACAAAACACAGCTATCTAACAGAACGGTTGTCAATGTGTGCACTCAACTTCCAGAGTTAAACCCGTGTGTGGATTCAGCAGTCTGCAAACACTTTCTCTGCAGAGCCCCAAAACAGGCGTTTTCAGCCCATTACCGGCTTATGGAAGAAACAGCAGTAAGCACAGGGAAATATCTGCTTCTAAATCCAAAAGGCAGCTACCTAACAGAACGGTTGTCAATGTGTGCACTCAACTTCCAGAGTTAAACCCGTGTGTGGATTCAGCAGTCTGCAAGCACTTTCTCTGCAGAGTCCCAAAACAGGTGTTTTCTGCCCATTACCGGCATATGGAAGAAACAGCAGTAAGCACAGGGAAATATCTGCTTCTAAATCCAAAACGCAGCTATCTAACAGAACGGTTGTCAATGTGTGCACTCAACTTCCAGAGTTAAACCCGTGTGTGGATTCAGCAGTCTGCAAACTCTTTCGCTGCAGAGTCCCAAAACAGGCGTTTTCAGCCCATTACCGGCATATGGAAGAAACAGCAGTAAGCACAGGGAAATATCTGCTTCTAAATCCAACAAGCAGCTACCTAAGAGAACGGTTGTCAATGTGGGCACTCAACTTCCAGAGTTAAACCTGTGTGTGGATTCAGCAGTCTGCAAACACTTTCTCTGCAGAGTCCCAAAACAGTTGTTTTCAGCCCATTACCGGCTAATGGAAGAAACAGCAGTAAGCACAGGCAAATATCTGCTTCTAAATCCAAAACGCAGCTACCTAACAGAACGGTTGTCAATGTGTGCACTCAACTTCCAGAGTTAAACCCGTGTGTGGATTCAGCAGTCTGCAAACACTTTCTCTGCAGAGTCCCTAAACAGGCGTTTTCTGCCCATTACCGGCATATGGAAGAAACAGCAGTAAGAACAGGGAATTATCTGCTTCTAAATCCAAAACGCAGCTATCTAACAGATCGGTTGTCAATGTGTGCACTCAACTTCCAGAGATAAACCCGTGTGTGGATTCAGCAGTCTGCAAACTCTTTCTCTGCAGAGTCCCAAAACAGGCGTTTTCAGGCCATTACCGGCATATGGAAGAAACAGCAGTAAGCACAGGGAAATATCTGCTTCTAAATCCAAAAGGCAGCTACCTAAGAGAACGGTTGTCAATGTGTGCACTCAACTTCCAGAGTTAAACCCGTGTGTGGATTCAGCAGTCTGCAAACACTTTCTCTGCAGAGTCCCAAAACAGGCGTTTTCTGCCCATTACCGGCATATGGAAGAAACAGCAGTAAGCACAGGGAAATATCTGCTTCTAAATCCAAAACGCAGCTATCTAACAGAACGGTTGTCAATGTGTGCACTCAACTTTCAGAGTTAAACCCGTGTGTGGATTCAGCAGTCTGCAAACACTTTCTCGGCAGATTCCCAAAACAGGCATTTTCAGCCCATTACCGCCATATGGAAGAAACAGCAGTAAGCACAGGGAAATATATGCTTCTAAATCCAAAACGCAGATATCTAAAAGAGCAGTTGTCAATGTGTGCACTCAACTTCCAGAGTTAAACGGGTGTGTGGATTCAGCAGTCTGCAAACTCTTTCTCTGCAGAGTCCCAAAACAGGCGTTTTCAGCCCGTTACCGGCATATGGAAGAAACAGCAGTAAGCACAGGGAAATATCTGCTTCTAAATCCAAAACGAAGCTATCTAACCGAACGGTTGTCAATGTGTGGACTCAATTTCCAGAGGTAAACCCGTGTTTGGATTCAGCAGTCTGCAAACACTTTCTCTGCAGAGTCCCAAAACAGGCGTTTTCAGCCCATTTCCGCCATATGGAAGAAACAGCAGTAAGCACAGGGAAATATCTGCTTCTAAATCCAAAACGCAGCCATCTAACAGAACGGTTGTCAATGTGTGCACTCAACTTCCAGAGTTAAACCCGTGTGTGGATTCAGCAGTCTGCAAACACTTTCTCTGCAGAGTCCCAAAACAGGCGTTTTCAGCCCATTACCGGCATGTGGAAGAAACAGCAGTAAGCACAGGGAAATATCTGCTTCTAAATCCAAAACGCAGCTATCTAACAGAACGGTTGTCAATGTGTGCGCTCAACTTCCAGAGTTAAACCCATTTGTGGATTCAACAGTCTGCAAACACTTTCTCTGCAGAGTCCCAAAACAGGCGTTTTCAGCCCATTACCGGCATATGGAAGAAACAGCAGTAAGCCCAGGGAAATATGTGCTTCCAAATCCAAAACGCAGCTATCTAACAGAACGGTTGTCAATGTGTGCACTCAACTTCCAGAATTAAACCGGTGTGTGGATTCAGCAGTCTGCAAACACTTTCTCTGCAGCGTCCCAAAACAGGCGTTTTCAGCCCATTACCGGAATATGGAAGACAGCAGTAAGCACAGGGAAATATCTGATTCTAAATCCAAAACGCAGCTATCTAACAGAACGGTTGTCAATGTGTGCACTCAACTTCCAGAGTTAAACCCGTGTGTGGATTCAGCAGTCTGCAAACACTTTCTCTGCAGAGCCCCAAAACAGTCGTTTTCAGCCCATTACCAGCATATGGATGAAACAGCAGTAAGCACAGGCAAATATCTGCTTCTAAATCCAAAACGCAGCTATCTAACAGAACGGTTGTCAATGTGTGCACTCAACTTCCAGAGTAAAACCCGTGTTTGGATTCAGCAGTCTGCAAACACTTTCTCTGCAGAGTCCCAAAACAGGCGTTTTCAGCCCATTTCCGGCATATGGAAGAAACAGCAGTAAGCACAGGGAAATATCTTCTTCTAAATCCAAAACGCAGCTATCTAACAGAACGGTTGTCAATGTGTGCACTCAACTTCCAGAGGTAAACCCGTGTGTGGAATGAGCAGTCTGCAAACACTTTCTCTGCAGAGTCCCAAAACAGGCGTTTTCAGCCCATTACCGGCATATGGAAGAAACAGCAGTAAGCACAGGGAAATATCTGCTTCTAAATCCAAAACGCAGCTATCTAACAGAACGGTTGTCAATGTGTGCACTCAACTTCCAGAGTTAAACCCGTGTGTGGATTCAGCAGTCTGCAAACACTTTCTCTGCAGAGTCCCAAAACAGGCCTTTTCAGCCCATTACTGGCATATGGAAGAAACAGCAGGAAGCAGAGGGAAATATCTGCTTCTAAATCCAAAACGCAGCTACCTAACAAAACGGTTGTCAATGTGTGCACTCATCTTCCAGAGGTAAACCTGTGCGTGGATTCAGCAGTCTGCAAACACTTTCTCTGCAGAGTCCCAAAACAGGCGTTTTCAGGCCATTACCGGCATATGGAAGAAACAGCAGTAAGCACAGGGAAATATCTGCTTCTAAATCCAAAAGGCAGCTACCTAAGAGAACGGTTGTCAATGTGTGCACTCAACTTCCAGAGTTAAACCCGTGTGTGGATTCAGCAGTCTGCAAACACTTTCTCTGCAGAGTCCCAAAACAGGCGTTTTCTGCCCATTACCGGCATATGGAAGAAACAGCAGTAAGCACAGGGAAATATCTGCTTCTAAATCCAAAACGCAGCTATCTAACAGAACGGTTGTCAATGTGTGCACTCAACTTTCAGAGTTAAACCCGTGTGTGGATTCAGCAGTCTGCAAACACTTTCTCGGCAGATTCCCAAAACAGGCATTTTCAGCCCATTACCGCCATATGGAAGAAACAGCAGTAAGCACAGGGAAATATATGCTTCTAAATCCAAAACGCAGATATCTAAAAGAGCGGTTGTCAATGTGTGCACTCAACTTCCAGAGTTAAACGGGTGTGTGGATTCAGCAGTCTGCAAACTCTTTCTCTGCAGAGTCCCAAAACAGGCGTTTTCAGCCCGTTACCGGCATATGGAAGAAACAGCAGTAAGCACAGGGAAATATCTGCTTCTAAATCCAAAACGAAGCTATCTAACCGAACGGTTGTCAATGTGTGGACTCAATTTCCAGAGGTAAACCCGTGTTTGGATTCAGCAGTCTGCAAACACTTTCTCTGCAGAGTCCCAAAACAGGCGTTTTCAGCCCATTTCCGCCATATGGAAGAAACAGCAGTAAGCACAGGGAAATATCTGCTTCTAAATCCAAAACGCAGCCATCTAACAGAACGGTTGTCAATGTGTGCACTCAACTTCCAGAGTTAAACCCGTGTGTGGATTCAGCAGTCTGCAAACACTTTCTCTGCAGAGTCCCAAAACAGGCGTTTTCAGCCCATTACCGGCATGTGGAAGAAACAGCAGTAAGCACAGGGAAATATCTGCTTCTAAATCCAAAACGCAGCTATCTAACAGAACGGTTGTCAATGTGTGCGCTCAACTTCCAGAGTTAAACCCATTTGTGGATTCAACAGTCTGCAAACACTTTCTCTGCAGAGTCCCAAAACAGGCGTTTTCAGCCCATTACCGGCATATGGAAGAAACAGCAGTAAGCCCAGGGAAATATGTGCTTCCAAATCCAAAACGCAGCTATCTAACAGAACGGTTGTCAATGTGTGCACTCAACTTCCAGAATTAAACCGGTGTGTGGATTCAGCAGTCTGCAAACACTTTCTCTGCAGAGTCCCAAAACAGGCGTTTTCAGCCCATTACCGGAATATGGAAGACAGCAGTAAGCACAGGGAAATATCTGATTCTAAATCCAAAACGCAGCTATCTAACAGAACGGTTGTCAATGTGTGCACTCAACTTCCAGAGTTAAACCCGTGTGTGGATTCAGCAGTCTGCAAACACTTTCTCTGCAGAGCCCCAAAACAGTCGTTTTCAGCCCATTACCAGCATATGGATGAAACAGCAGTAAGCACAGGCAAATATCTGCTTCTAAATCCAAAACGCAGCTATCTAACAGAACGGTTGTCAATGTGTGCACTCAACTTCCAGAGTAAAACCCGTGTTTGGATTCAGCAGTCTGCAAACACTTTCTCTGCAGAGTCCCAAAACAGGCGTTTTCAGCCCATTTCCGGCATATGGAAGAAACAGCAGTAAGCACAGGGAAATATCTTCTTCTAAATCCAAAACGCAGCTATCTAACAGAACGGTTGTCAATGTGTGCACTCAACTTCCAGAGGTAAACCCGTGTGTGGAATGAGCAGTCTGCAAACACTTTCTCTGCAGAGTCCCAAAACAGGCGTTTTCAGCCCATTACCGGCATATGGAAGAAACAGCAGTAAGCACAGGGAAATATCTGCTTCTAAATCCAAAACGCAGCTATCTAACAGAACGGTTGTCAATGTGTGCACTCAACTTCCAGAGTTAAACCCGTGTGTGGATTCAGCAGTCTGCAAACACTTTCTCTGCAGAGTCCCAAAACAGGCCTTTTCAGCCCATTACTGGCATATGGAAGAAACAGCAGGAAGCAGAGGGAAATATCTGCTTCTAAATCCAAAACGCAGCTACCTAACAAAACGGTTGTCAATGTGTGCACTCATCTTCCAGAGGTAAACCTGTGCGTGGATTCAGCAGTCTGCAAACACTTTCTCTGCAGAGTCCCAAAACAGGGGTTTTCAGCCAATTACCGGCATATGGAAGAAACAGCAATAAGCACAGGGAAATATCTGCTTCTAAATACAAAACACAGCTATCTAACAGAACGGTTGTCAATGTGTGCACTCAACTTCCAGAGTTAAACCCGTGTGTGGATTCAGCAGTCTGCAAACACTTTCTCTGCAGAGTCCCAAAACAGGCGTTTTCAGCCCATTACCGGCTTATGGAAGAAACAGCAGTAAGCACAGGGAAATATCTGCTTCTAAATCCAAAAGGCAGCTTCCTAACAGAACGGTTGTCAATGTGTGCACTCAACTTCCAGAGTTAAACCCGTGTGTGGATTCAGCAGTCTGCAAACACTTTCTCTGCAGAGTCCCTAAACAGGCGTTTTCTGCCCATTACCGGCATATGGAAGAAACAGCAGTAAGAACAGGGAATTATCTGCTTCTAAATCCAAAACGCAGCTATCTAACAGATCGGTTGTCAATGTGTGCACTCAACTTCCAGAGTTAAACCCGTGTGTGGATTCAGCAGTCTGCAAACTCTTTCTCTGCAGAGTCCCAAAACAGGCGTTTTCAGCCCATTACCGGCATATGGAAGAAACAGCAGTAAGCACAGGGAAATATCTGCTTCTAAATCCAAAAGGCAGCTACCTAAGAGAACGGTTGTCAATGTGTGCACTCAACTTCCAGAGTTAAACCCGTGTGTGGATTCAGCAGTCTGCAAACACTTTCTCTGCAGAGTCCCAAAACAGGCGTTTTCAGCCCATTACCGGCATATGGAAGAAACAGCAGTAAGCACAGGGAAATATCTGCTTCTAAATCCAAAACGCAGCTATCTAACAGAACGGTTGTCAATGTGTGCACTCAACTTTCAGAGTTAAACCCGTGTGTGGATTCAGCAGTCTGCAAACACTTTCTCGGCAGATTCCCAAAACAGGCATTTTCAGCCCATTACCGCCATATGGAAGAAACAGCAGTAAGCACAGGGAAATATATGCTTCTAAATCCAAAACGCAGATATCTAAAAGAGCGGTTGTCAATGTGTGCACTCAACTTCCAGAGTTAAACGGCTGTGTGGATTCAGCAGTCTGCAAACTCTTTCTCTGCAGAGTCCCAAAACAGGCGTTTTCAGCCCGTTACCGGCATATGGAAGAAACAGCAGTAAGCACAGGGAAATATCTGCTTCTAAATCCAAAACGAAGCTATCTAACAGAACGGTTGTCAATGTGTGGACTCAATTTCCAGAGGTAAACCCGTGTTTGGATTCAGCAGTCTGCAAACACTTTCTCTGCAGAGTCCCAAAACAGGCGTTTTCAGCCCGTTTCCGCCATATGGAAGAAACAGCAGTAAGCACAGGGAAATATCTGCTTCTAAATCCAAAACGCAGCCATCTAACAGAACGGTTGTCAATGTGTGCACTCAACTTCCAGAGTTAAACCCGTGTGTGGATTCAGCAGTCTGCAAACACTTTCTCTGCAGAGTCCCAAAACAGGCGTTTTCAGCCCATTACCGGCATGTGGAAGAAACAGCAGTAAGCACAGGGAAATATCTGCTTCTAAATCCAAAACGCAGCTATCTAACAGAACGGTTGTCAATGTGTGCGCTCAACTTCCAGAGTTAAACCCATTTGTGGATTCAACAGTCTGCAAACACTTTCTCTGCAGAGTCCCAAAACAGGCGTTTTCAGCCCATTACCGGCATATGGAAGAAACAGCAGTAAGCCCAGGGAAATATGTGCTTCCAAATCCAAAACGCAGCTATCTAACAGAACGGTTGTCAATGTGTGCACTCAACTTCCAGAATTAAACCGGTGTGTGGATTCAGCAGTCTGCAAACACTTTCTCTGCAGAGTCCCAAAACAGGCGTTTTCAGCCCATTACCGGAATATGGAAGACAGCAGTAAGCACAGGGAAATATCTGCTTCTAAATCCAAAACGCAGCTATCTAACAGAACGGTTGTCAATGTGTGCACTCAACTTCCAGAGTTAAACCCGTGTGTGGATTCAGCAGTCTGCAAACACTTTCTCTGCAGAGCCCCAAAACAGGCGTTTTCAGCCCATTACCAGCATATGGATGAAACAGCAGTAAGCACAGGCAAATATCTGCTTCTACATCCAAAACGCAGCTATCTAACAGAACGGTTGTCAATGTGTGCACTCAACTTCCAGAGTAAAACCCGTGTTTGGATTCAGCAGTCTGCAAACACTTTCACTGCAGAGTCCCAAAACAGGCGTTTTCAGCCCATTTCCGGCATATGGAAGAAACAGCAGTAAGCACAGGGAAATATCTTCTTCTAAATCCAAAACACAGCTATCTAACAGAACGGTTGTCAATGTGTGCACTCAACTTCCAGAGGTAAACCCGTGTGTGGAATGAGCAGTCTGCAAACACTTTCTCTGCAGAGTCCCAAAACAGGCGTTTTCAGCCCATTACCGGCATATGGAAGAAACAGCAGTAAGCACAGGGAAATATCTGCTTCTAAATCCAAAACGCAGCTATCTAACAGAACGGTTGTCAATGTGTGCACTCAATTTCCAGAGTTAAACCCGTGTGTGGATTCAGCAGTCTGCAAACACTTTCTCTGCAGAGTCCCAAAACAGGCCTTTTCAGCCCATTACTGGCATATGGAAGAAACAGCAGGAAGCAGAGGGAAATATCTGCTTCTAAATCCAAAACGCAGCTACCTAACAAAACGGTTGTCAATGTGTGCACTCATCTTCCAGAGGTAAACCTGTGCGTGGATTCAGCAGTCTGCAAACACTTTCTCTGCAGAGTCCCAAAACAGGGGTTTTCAACCAATTACCGGCATATGGAAGAAACAGCAATAAGCACAGGGAAATATCTGCTTCTAAATACAAAACACAGCTATCTAACAGAACGGTTGTCAATGTGTGCACTCAACTTCCAGAGTTAAACCCGTGTGTGGATTCAGCAGTCTGCAAACACTTTCTCTGCAGAGTCCCAAAACAGGCGTTTTCAGCCCATTACCAGCTTATGGAAGAAACAGCAGTAAGCACAGGGAAATATCTGCTTCTAAATCCAAAAGGCAGCTACCTAACAGAACGGTTGTCAATGTGTGCACTCAACTTCCAGAGTTAAACCCGTGTGTGGATTCAGCAGTCTGCAAGCACTTTCTCTGCAGAGTCCCAAAACAGGTGTTTTCTGCCCATTACCGGCATATGGAAGAAACAGCAGTAAGCACAGGGAAATATCTGCTTCTAAATCCAAAACGCAGCTATCTAACAGAACGGTTGTCAATGTGTGCACTCAACTTCCAGAGTTAAACCCGTGTGTGGATTCAGCAGTCTGCAAACTCTTTCGCTGCAGAGTCCCAAAACAGGCGTTTTCAGCCCATTACCGGCATATGGAAGAAACAGCAGTAAGCACAGGGAAATATCTGCTTCTAAATCCAAAAGGCAGCTACCTAAGAGAACGGTTGTCAATGTGGGCACTCAACTTCCAGAGTTAAACCTGTGTGTGGATTCAGCAGTCTGCAAACACTTTCTCTGCAGAGTCCCAAAACAGTTGTTTTCAGCCCATTACCGGCTTATGGAAGAAACAGCAGTAAGCACAGGGAAATATCTGCTTCTAAATCCAAAACGCAGCTACCTAACAGAACGGTTGTCAATGTGTGCACTCAACTTCCAGAGTTAAACCCGTGTGTGGATTCAGCAGTCTGCAAACACTTTCTCTGCAGAGTCCCTAAACAGGCGTTTTCTGCCCATTACCGGCATATGGAAGAAACAGCAGTAAGAACAGGGAATTATCTGCTTCTAAATCCAAAACGCAGCTATCTAACAGATCGGTTGTCAATGTGTGCACTCAACTTCCAGAGTTAAACCCGTGTGTGGATTCAGCAGTCTGCAAACTCTTTCTCTGCAGAGTCCCAAAACAGGCGTTTTCAGCCCATTACCGGCATATGGAAGAAACAGCAGTAAGCACCGGGAAATATCTGCTTCTAAATCCAAAAGGCAGCTACCTAAGAGAACGGTTGTCAATGTGTGCACTCAACTTCCAGAGTTAAAACCGTGTGTGGATTCAGCAGTCTGCAAACACTTTCTCTGCAGAGTCCCAAAACAGGCGTTTTCTGCCCATTACCGGCATATGGAAGAAACAGCAGTAAGCACAGGGAAATATCTGCTTCTAAATCCAAAACGCAGCTATCTAACAGAACGGTTGTCAATGTGTGCACTCAACTTCCAGAGGTAAACCCGTGTGTGGATTCAGCAGTCTGCAAACACTTTCTCTGCAGAGCCCCAAAACAGGCGTTTTCAGCCCATTACCGGCATATGGAAGAAACAGCAGTAAGCACAGGGAAATATCTGCTTCTAAATCCAAAACGCAGTTACCTAACAGAACGGTTGTCAATGTGTGCACTCAACTTCCAGAGTTAAACCCGTGTGTGGATTCAGCAGTCTGCAAACACTTTCTCTGCTGAGTCCCAAAACAGGTGTTTTCAGCCCATTACCGGCATATGGAAGAAACAGCAGTAAGCACAGGGAAACATCTGCTTCTAAATCCAAAACGCAGCTATCTAAGAGAACGGTTGTCAATGTGTGCACTCAACTTCCAGAGTTAAACCCGTGTGTGGATTCAGCAGTCTGCAAACACTTTCTCTGCAGAGTCCCAAAACAGGCGTTTTCAGGCCATTACCGGCATATGGAAGAAACAGCAGTAAGCACAGGGAAATATCTGCTTCTAAATCCAAAAGGCAGCTACCTAACAAAACGGTTGTCAATGTGTGCACTCAACTTCCAGAGTTAAACCTGTGTGTGGATTCAGCAGTCTGCAAACACTTTCTCTGCAGAGTCCCAAAACAGGCGTTTTCAGCCCATTACCGGCTTATGGAAGAAACAGCAGTAAGCACAGGGAAATATCTGCTTCTAAATCCAAAAGGCAGCTACCTAACAGAACGGTTGTCAATGTGTGCACTCAACTTCCAGAGTTAAACCCGTGTGTGGATTCAGCAGTCTGCAAACACTTTCTCTGCAGAGTCCCAAAACAGGCGTTTTCAGCCCATTACCGGCTTATGGAAGAAACAGCAGTAAGCACAGGGAAATATCTGCTTCTAAATCCAAAAGGCAGCTACCTAACAGAACGGTTGTCAATGTGTGCACTCAACTTCCAGAGTTAAACCCGTGTGTGGATTCAGCAGTCTGCAAACTCTTTCTCTGCAGAGTCCCAAAACAGGCGTTTTCAGCCCATTACCGGCATATGGAAGAAAAAGCAGTAAGCACAGGGAAATATCTGCTTCTAAATCCAAAAGGCAGCTACCTAAGAGAACGGTTGTCAATGTGTGCACTCAACTTCCAGAGTTAAACCGGTGTGTGGATTCAGCAGTCTGCAAACACTTTCTCTGCAGAGTCCCAAAACAGGCGTTTTCAGCCCATTACCGGCATATGGAAGAAACAGCAGTAAGCACAGGGAAATATCTGCTTCTAAATCCAAAACGCAGCTATCTAACAGAACGGTTGTCAATGTGTGCACTCAACTTTCAGAGTTAAACCCGTGTGTGGATTCAGCAGTCTGCAAACACTTTCTCGGCAGATTCCCAAAACACGCATTTTCAGCCCATTACCGCCATATGGAAGAAACAGCAGTAAGCACAGGGAAATATATGCTTCTAAATCCAAAACGCAGATATCTAAAAGAGCGGTTGTCAATGTGTGCACTCAACTTCCAGAGTTAAACGGGTGTGTGGATTCAGCAGTCTGCAAACTCTTTCTCTGCAGAGTCCCAAAACAGGCGTTTTCAGCCCGTTACCGGCATATGGAAGAAACAGCAGTAAGCACAGGGAAATATCTGCTTCTAAATCCAAAACGAAGCTATCTAACAGAACGGTTGTCAATGTGTGGACTCAATTTCCAGAGGTAAACCCGTGTTTGGATTCAGCAGTCTGCAAACACTTTCTCTGCAGAGTCCCAAAACAGGCGTTTTCAGCCCGTTTCCGCCATATGGAAGAAACAGCAGTAAGCACAGGGAAATATCTGCTTCTAAATCCAAAACGCAGCCATCTAACAGAACGGTTGTCAATGTGTGCACTCAACTTCCAGAGTTAAACCCGTGTGTGGATTCAGCAGTCTGCAAACACTTTCTCTGCAGAGTCCCAAAACAGGCGTTTTCAGCCCATTACCGGCATGTGGAAGAAACAGCAGTAAGCACAGGGAAATATCTGCTTCTAAATCCAAAACGCAGCTATCTAACAGAACGGTTGTCAATGTGTGCGCTCAACTTCCAGAGTTAAACCCATTTGTGGATTCAACAGTCTGCAAACACTTTCTCTGCAGAGTCCCAAAACAGGCGTTTTCAGCCCATTACCGGCATATGGAAGAAACAGCAGTAAGCCCAGGGAAATATGTGCTTCCAAATCCAAAACGCAGC
Organism: Aotus nancymaae; assembly: GCF_030222135.1. NCBI lineage: Eukaryota > Metazoa > Chordata > Mammalia > Primates > Aotidae > Aotus > Aotus nancymaae. Next base: position 70,815 of record NW_026989303.1, read on the forward strand.
TATCTAACAGAACGGTTGTCAATGTGTGCACTCAACTTCCAGAATTAAACCGGTGTGTGGATTCAGCAGTCTGCAAACACTTTCTCTGCAGAGTCCCAAAACAGGCGTTTTCAGCCCATTACCGGAATATGGAAGACAGCAGTAAGCACAGGGAAATATCTGATTCTAAATCCAAAACGCAGCTATCTAACAGAACGGTTGTCAATGTGTGCACTCAACTTCCAGAGTTAAACCCGTGTGTGGATTCAGCAGTCTGCAAACACTTTCTCTGCAGAGCCCCAAAACAGGCGTTTTCAGCCCATTACCAGCATATGGATGAAACAGCAGTAAGCACAGGCAAATATCTGCTTCTAAATCCAAAACGCAGCTATCTAACAGAACGGTTGTCAATGTGTGCACTCAACTTCCAGAGTAAAACCCGTGTTTGGATTCAGCAGTCTGCAAACACTTTCTCTGCAGAGTCCCAAAACAGGCGTTTTCAGCCCATTTCCGGCATATGGAAGAAACAGCAGTAAGCACAGGGAAATATCTTCTTCTAAATCCAAAACGCAGCTATCTAACAGAACGGTTGTCAATGTGTGCACTCAACTTCCAGAGGTAAACCCGTGTGTGGAATGAGCAGTCTGCAAACACTTTCTCTGCAGAGTCCCAAAACAGGCGTTTTCAGCCCATTACCGGCATATGGAAGAAACAGCAGTAAGCACAGGGAAATATCTGCTTCTAAATCCAAAACGCAGCTATCTAACAGAACGGTTGTCAATGTGTGCACTCAATTTCCAGAGTTAAACCCGTGTGTGGATTCAGCAGTCTGCAAACACTTTCTCTGCAGAGTCCCAAAACAGGCCTTTTCAGCCCATTACTGGCATATGGAAGAAACAGCAGGAAGCAGAGGGTAATATCTGCTTCTAAATCCAAAACGCAGCTACCTAACAAAACGGTTGTCAATGTGTGCACTCATCTTCCAGAGGTAAACCTGTGCGTGGATTCAGCAGTCTGCAAACACTTTCTCTGCAGAGTCCCAAAACAGGGGTTTTCAACCAATTACCGGCATATGGAAGAAACAGCAATAAGCACAGGGAAATATCTGCTTCTAAATACAAAACACAGCTATCTAACAGAACGGTTGTCAATGTGTGCACTCAACTTCCAGAGTTAAACCCGTGTGTGGATTCAGCAGTCTGCAAACACTTTCTCTGCAGAGTCCCAAAACAGGCGTTTTCAGCCCATTACCGGCTTATGGAAGAAACAGCAGTAAGCACAGGGAAATATCTGCTTCTAAATCCAAAAGGCAGCTACCTAACAGAACGGTTGTCAATGTGTGCACTCAACTTCCAGAGTTAAACCCGTGTGTGGATTCAGCAGTCTGCAAGCACTTTCTCTGCAGAGTCCCAAAACAGGTGTTTTCTGCCCATTACCGGCATATGGAAGAAACAGCAGTAAGCACAGGGAAATATCTGCTTCTAAATCCAAAACGCAGCTATCTAACAGAACGGTTGTCAATGTGTGCACTCAACTTCCAGAGTTAAACCCGTGTGTGGATTCAGCAGTCTGCAAACTCTTTCGCTGCAGAGTCCCAAAACAGGCGTTTTCAGCCCATTACCGGCATATGGAAGAAACAGCAGTAAGCACAGGGAAATATCTGCTTCTAAATCCAAAAGGCAGCTACCTAAGAGAACGGTTGTCAATGTGGGCACTCAACTTCCAGAGTTAAACCTGTGTGTGGATTCAGCAGTCTGCAAACACTTTCTCTGCAGAGTCCCAAAACAGTTGTTTTCAGCCCATTACCGGCTTATGGAAGAAACAGCAGTAAGCACAGGGAAATATCTGCTTCTAAATCCAAAACGCAGCTACCTAACAGAACGGTTGTCAATGTGTGCACTCAACTTCCAGAGTTAAACCCGTGTGTGGATTCAGCAGTCTGCAAACACTTTCTCTGCAGAGTCCCTAAACAGGCGTTTTCTGCCCATTACCGGCATATGGAAGAAACAGCAGTAAGAACAGGGAATTATCTGCTTCTAAATCCAAAACGCAGCTATCTAACAGATCGGTTGTCAATGTGTGCACTCAACTTCCAGAGTTAAACCCGTGTGTGGATTCAGCAGTCTGCAAACTCTTTCTCTGCAGAGTCCCAAAACAGGCGTTTTCAGCCCATTACCGGCATATGGAAGAAACAGCAGTAAGCACAGGGAAATATCTGCTTCTAAATCCAAAAGGCAGCTACCTAAGAGAACGGTTGTCAATGTGTGCACTCAACTTCCAGAGTTAAACCCGTGTGTGGATTCAGCAGTCTGCAAACACTTTCTCTGCAGAGTCCCAAAACAGGCGTTTTCTGCCCATTACCGGCATATGGAAGAAACAGCAGTAAGCACAGGGAAATATCTGCTTCTAAATCCAAAACGCAGCTATCTAACAGAACGGTTGTCAATGTGTGCACTCAACTTCCAGAGGTAAACCCGTGTGTGGATTCAGCAGTCTGCAAACACTTTCTCTGCAGAGCCCCAAAACAGGCGTTTTCAGCCCATTACCGGCATATGGAAGAAACAGCAGTAAGCACAGGGAAATATCTGCTTCTAAATCCAAAACGCAGTTACCTAACAGAACGGTTGTCAATGTGTGCACTCAACTTCCAGAGTTAAACCCGTGTGTGGATTCAGCAGTCTGCAAACACTTTCTCTGCTGAGTCCCAAAACAGGTGTTTTCAGCCCATTACCGGCATATGGAAGAAACAGCAGTAAGCACAGGGAAACATCTGCTTCTAAATCCAAAACGCAGCTATCTAAGAGAACGGTTGTCAATGTGTGCACTCAACTTCCAGAGTTAAACCCGTGTGTGGATTCAGCAGTCTGCAAACACTTTCTCTGCAGAGTCCCAAAACAGGCGTTTTCAGCCCATTACCGGCATATGGAAGAAACAGCAGTAAGCACAGGGAAATATCTGCTTCTAAATCCAAAAGGCAGCTACCTAACAAAACGGTTGTCAATGTGTGCACTCAACTTCCAGAGTTAAACCTGTGTGTGGATTCAGCAGTCTGCAAACACTTTCTCTGCAGAGTCCCAAAACAGGCGTTTTCAGCCCATTACCGGCTTATGGAAGAAACAGCAGTAAGCACAGGGAAATATCTGCTTCTAAATCCAAAAGGCAGCTACCTAACAGAACGGTTGTCAATGTGTGCACTCAACTTCCAGAGTTAAACCCGTGTGTGGATTCAGCAGTCTGCAAACACTTTCTCTGCAGAGTCCCAAAACAGGCGTTTTCAGCCCATTACCGGCTTATGGAAGAAACAGCAGTAAGCACAGGGAAATATCTGCTTCTAAATCCAAAAGGCAGCTACCTAACAGAACGGTTGTCAATGTGTGCACTCAACTTCCAGAGTTAAACCCGTGTGTGGATTCAGCAGTCTGCAAACTCTTTCTCTGCAGAGTCCCAAAACAGTCGTTTTCAGCCCATTACCGGCATATGGAAGAAACAGCAGTAAGCACAGGGAAATATCTGCTTCTAAATCCAAAACGCAGCTATCTAACAGAACGGTTGTCAATGTGTGCACTCAACTTCCAGAGTTAAACCCGTGTGTGGATTCAGCAGTCTGCAAACACTTTCTCTGCAGAGTCCCAAAACAGGCGTTTTCAGCCCATTACCGGCATATGGAAGAAACAGCAGTAAGCACAGGGAAATATCTGCTTCTAAATCCAAAACGCAGTTACCTAACAGAACGGTTGTCAATGTGTGCACTCAACTTCCAGAGTTAAACCCGTGTGTGGATTCAGCAGTCTGCAAACACTTTCTCTGCAGAGTCCCAAAACAGGCGTTTTCAGCCCATTTCCGCCATATGGAAGAAACAGCAGTAAGCACAGGGAAATATCTGCTTCTAAATCCAAAACGCAGCCATCTAACAGAACGGTTGTCAATGTGTGCACTCAACTTCCAGAGTTAAACCCGTGTGTGGATTCAGCAGTCTGCAAACACTTTCTCTGCAGAGTCCCAAAACAGGCGTTTTCAGCCCATTACCGGCATGTGGAAGAAACAGCAGTAAGAACAGGGAAATATCTGCTTCTAAATCCAAACCGCAGCTATCTAACAGAACGGTTGTCAATGTGTGCGCTCAACTTCCAGAGTTAAACCCATTTGTGGATTCAGCAGTCTGCAAACACTTTCTCTGCAGAGTCCCAAAACAGGCGTTTTCAGCCCATTACCGGCATATGGAAGAAACAGCAGTAAGCCCAGGGAAATATGTGCTTCCAAATCCAAAACGCAGCTATCTAACAGAACGGTTGTCAATGTGTGCACTCAACTTCCAGAGTTAAACCGGTGTGTGGATTCAGCAGTCTGCAAACACTTTCTCTGCAGAGTCCCAAAACAGGCGTTTTCAGCCCATTACCGGAATATGGAAGACAGCAGTAAGCACAGGGAAATATCTGATTCTAAATCCAAAACGCAGCTATCTAACAGAACGGTTGTCAATGTGTGCACTCAACTTCCAGAGTTAAACCCGTGTGTGGATTCAGCAGTCTGCAAACACTTTCTCTGCAGAGCCCCAAAACAGGCGTTTTCAGCCCATTACCAGCATATGGATGAAACAGCAGTAAGCACAGGCAAATATCTGCTTCTAAATCCAAAACGCAGCTATCTAACAGAACGGTTGTCAATGTGTGCACTCAACTTCCAGAGTAAAACCCGTGTTTGGATTCAGCAGTCTGCAAACACTTTCTCTGCAGAGTCCCAAAACAGGCGTTTTCAGCCCATTTCCGGCATATGGAAGAAACAGCAGTAAGCACAGGGAAATATCTTCTTCTAAATCCAAAACGCAGCTATCTAACAGAACGGTTGTCAATGTGTGCACTCAACTTCCAGAGGTAAACCCGTGTGTGGAATGAGCAGTCTGCAAACACTTTCTCTGCAGAGTCCCAAAACAGGCGTTTTCAGCCCATTACCGGCATATGTAAGAAACAGCAGTAAGCACAGGGAAATATCTGCTTCTAAATCCAAAACGCAGTTACCTAACAGAACGGTTGTCAATGTGTGCACTCAACTTCCAGAGTTAAACCCGTGTGTGGATTCAGCAGTCTGCAAACACTTTCTCTGCAGAGTCCCAAAACAGGCGTTTTCAGCCCATTACCGGCATATGGAAGAAACAGCAGTAAGCACAGGGAAATATCTGCTTCTAAATCCAAAACGCAGCTATCTAACAGAACGGTTGTCAATGTGTGCACTCAACTTCCAGAGTTAAACCCATGTGTGGATTCAGCAGTCTGCAAACACTTTCTCGGCAGATTCCCAAAACAGGCATTTTCAGCCCATTACCGCCATATGGAAGAAACAGCAGTAAGCACAGGGAAATATATGCTTCTAAATCCAAAACGCAGATATCTAAAAGAGCGGTTGTCAATGTGTGCACTCAACTTCCAGAGTTAAACCCGTGTGTGGATTCAGCAGTCTGCAAACTCTTTCTCTGCAGAGTCCCAAAACAGGCGTTTTCAGCCCGTTACCGGCATATGGAAGAAACAGCAGTAAGCACAGGGAAATATCTGCTTCTAAATCAAAAACGAAACTATCTAACAGAACGGTTGTCAATGTGTGGACTCAATTTCCAGAGGTAAACCCGTGTTTGGATTCAGGAGTCTGCAAACACTTTCTCTGCAGAGTCCCAAAACAGGCGTTTTCAGCCCGTTTCCGCCATATGGAAGAAACAGCAGTAAGCACAGGGAAATATCTGCTTCTAAATCCAAAACGCAGCCATCTAACAGAACGGTTGTCAATGTGTGCACTCAACTTCCAGAGTTAAACCCGTGTGTGGATTCAGCAGTCTGCAAACACTTTCTCTGCAGAGTCCCAAAACAGGCGTTTTCAGCCCATTACCGGCATGTGGAAGAAACAGCAGTAAGCACAGGGAAATATCTGCTTCTAAATCCAAAACGCAGCTATCTAACAGAACGGTTGTCAATGTGTGCGCTCCACTTCCAGAGTTAAACCGGTGTGTGGATTCAGCAGTCTGCAAACACTTTCTCTGCAGAGTCCCAAAACAGGCGTTTTCAGCCCATTACCGGCATATGGAAGAAACAGCAGTAAGCCCAGGGAAATATGTGCTTCCAAATCCAAAACGCAGCTATCTAACAGAACGGTTGTCAATGTGTGCACTCAACTTCCAGAGTTAAACCGGTGTGTGGATTCAGCAGTCTGCAAACACTTTCTCTGCAGAGTCCCAAAACAGGCGTTTTCAGCCCATTACCGGAATATGGAAGACAGCAGTAAGCACAGGGAAATATCTGATTCTAAATCCAAAACGCAGCTATCTAACAGAACGGTTGTCAATGTGTGCACTCAACTTCCAGAGTTAAACCCGTGTGTGGATTCAGCAGTCTGCAAACACTTTCTCTGCAGAGCCCCAAAACAGGCGTTTTCAGCCCATTACCAGCATATGGATGAAACAGCAGTAAGCACAGGCAAATATCTGCTTCTAAATCCAAAACGCAGCTATCTAACAGAACGGTTGTCAATGTGTGCACTCAACTTCCAGAGTAAAACCCGTGTTTGGATTCAGCAGTCTGCAAACACTTTCTCTGCAGAGTCCCAAAACAGGCGTTTTCAGCCCATTTCCGGCATATGGAAGAAACAGCAGTAAGCACAGGGAAATATCTTCTTCTAAATCCAAAACGCAGCTATCTAACAGAACGGTTGTCAATGTGTGCACTCAACTTCCAGAGGTAAACCCGTGTGTGGAATGAGCAGTCTGCAAACACTTTCTCTGCAGAGTCCCAAAACAGGCGTTTTCAGCCCATTACCGGCATATGGAAGAAACAGCAGTAAGCACAGGGAAATATCTGCTTCTAAATCCAAAACGCAGCTATCTAACAGAACGGTTGTCAATGTGTGCACTCAATTTCCAGAGTTAAACCCGTGTGTGGATTCAGCAGTCTGCAAACACTTTCTCTGCAGAGTCCCAAAACAGGCCTTTTCAGTCCATTACCGGCATATGGAAGAAACAGCAGGAAGCAGAGGGAAATATCTGCTTCTAAATCCAAAACGCAGCTACCTAACAAAACGGTTGTCAATGTGTGCACTCATCTTCCAGAGGTAAACCTGTGCGTGGATTCAGCAGTCTGCAAACACTTTCTCTGCAGAGTCCCAAAACAGGGGTTTTCAGCCAATTACCGGCATATGGAAGAAACAGCAATAAGCACAGGGAAATATCTGCTTCTAAATACAAAACACAGCTATCTAACAGAACGGTTGTCAATGTGTGCACTCAACTTCCAGAGTTAAACCCGTGTGTGGATTCAGCAGTCTGCAAACACTTTCTCTGCAGAGTCCCAAAACAGGCGTTTTCAGCCCATTACCGGCTTATGGAAGAAACAGCAGTAAGCACAGGGAAATATCTGCTTCTAAATCCAAAAGGCAGCTACCTAACAGAACGGTTGTCAATGTGTGCACTCAACTTCCAGAGTTAAACCCGTGTGTGGATTCAGCAGTCTGCAAGCACTTTCTCTGCAGAGTCCCAAAACAGGTGTTTTCTGCCCATTACCGGCATATGGAAGAAACAGCAGTAAGCACAGGGAAATATCTGCTTCTAAATCCAAAACGCAGCTACCTAACAGAACGGTTGTCAATGTGTGCACTCAACTTCCAGAGTTAAACCCGTGTGTGGATTCAGCAGTCTGCAAACACTTTCTCTGCAGAGTAGCAAAACAGGCGTTTTCTGCCCATTACCGGCATATGGAAGAAACAGCAGTAAGAACAGGGAATTATCTGCTTCTAAATCCAAAACACAGCTATCTAACAGAACGGTTGTCAATGTGTGCACTCAACTTCCAGAGTTAAACCCGTGTGTGCATTCAGCAGTCTGCAAACTCTTTCTCTGCAGAGTCCCAAAACAGGCGTTTTCAGCCCATTACCGGCATATGGAAGAAACAGCAGTAAGCACAGGGAAATATCTGCTTCTAAATCCAAAAGGCAGCTACCTAAGGGAACGGTTGTCAATGTGTGCACTCAACTTCCAGAGTTAAACCCGTGTGTGGATTCAGCAGTCTGCAAACACTTTCTCTGCAGAGTCCCAAAACAGGCGTTTTCTGCCCATTACCGGCAAATGGAAGAAACAGCAGTAAGCACAGGGAAATATCTGCTTCTAAATCCAAAACGCAGCTATCTAACAGAACGGTTGTCAATGTGTGCACTCAACTTCCAGAGTTAAACCCGTGTGTGGATTCAGCAGTCTGCAAACTCTTTCTCTGCAGAGTCCCAAAACAGGCGTTTTCTGCCCATTACCGGCATATGGAAGAAACAGCAGTAAGCACAGGGAAATATCTGCTTCTAAATCCAAAACGCAGCTATCTAACAGAACGGTTGTCAATGTGTGCACTCAACTTCCAGAGGTAAACCCGTGTGTGGATTCAGCAGTCTGCAAACACTTTCTCTGCAGAGCCCCAAAACAGGCGTTTTCAGCCCATTACCGGCATATGGAAGAAACAGCAGTAAGCACAGGGAAATATCTGCTTCTAAATCCAAAACGCAGTTACCTAACAGAACGGTTGTCAATGTGTGCACTCAACTTCCAGAGTTAAACCCGTGTGTGGATTCAGCAGTCTGCAAACACTTTCTCTGCTGAGTCCCAAAACAGGTGTTTTCAGCCCATTACCGGCATATGGAAGAAACAGCAGTAAGCACAGGGAAACATCTGCTTCTAAATCCAAAACGCAGCTATCTAAGAGAACGGTTGTCAATGTGTGCACTCAACTTCCAGAGTTAAACCCGTGTGTGGATTCAGCAGTCTGCAAACACTTTCTCTGCAGAGTCCCAAAACAGGCGTTTTCAGCCCATTACCGGCATATGGAAGAAACAGCAGTAAGCACAGGGAAATATCTGCTTCTAAATCCAAAAGGCAGCTACCTAACAAAACGGTTGTCAATGTGTGCACTCAACTTCCAGAGTTAAACCTGTGTGTGGATTCAGCAGTCTGCAAACACTTTCTCTGCAGAGTCCCAAAACAGGCGTTTTCAGCCCATTACCGGCTTATGGAAGAAACAGCAGTAAGCACAGGGAAATATCTGCTTCTAAATCCAAAACGCAGCTACCTAACAGAACGGTTGTCAATGTGTGCACTCAACTTCCAGAGTTAAACCCGTGTGTGGATTCAGCAGTCTGCAAACACTTTCTCTGCAGAGTCCCAAAACAGGCGTTTTCAGCCCATTACCGGCATATGGAAGAAACAGCAGTAAGCACAGGGAAATATCTGCTTCTAAATCCAAAACGAAGCTATCTAACAGAACGGTTGTCAATGTGTGCACTCAACTTCCAGAGTTAAACCCGTGTGTGGATTCAGCAGTCTGCAAACTCTTTCTCTGCAGAGTCCGAAAACAGTCGTTTTCAGCCCATTACCGGCATATGGAAGAAACAGCAGTAAGCACAGGGAAATATCTGCTTCTAAATCCAAAACGCAGCTATCTAACAGAACGGTTGTCAATGTGTGCACTCAACTTCCAGAGTTAAACCCGTGTGTGGATTCAGCAGTCTGCAAACACTTTCTCTGCAGAGTCCCAAAACAGGCGTTTTCAGCCCATTACCGTCAGATGGAAGAAACAGCAGTAAGCACAGGGAAATATCTGCTTCTAAATCCAAACCGCAGCTATCTAACAGAACGGTTGTCAATGTGTGCACTCAGCTTCCAGAGGTAAACCCGTGTGTGGATTCAGCAGTCTGCAAACACTTTCTCTGCAGAGTCCCAAAACAGGCGTTTTCAGCCCATTACCGGCATATGGAAGAAACAGCAGTAAGAACAGGGAAATATCTGCTTCTAAATCCAAAACGCAGCTATCTAACAGAATGGTTGTCAATGTGTGCACTCAACTTCCAGAGTTAAACCCGTGTGTGGATTCAGCAGTCTGCAAACACTTTCTCTGCAGAGTCCCAAAACAGGCGTTTTCAGCCCATTACCGCCATATGGAAGAAACAGCAGTAAGCACAGGGAAATATCTGCTTCTAAATCCAAAACGCAGCTATCTAAAAGAGCGGTTGTCAATGTGTGCACTCAACTTCCAGAGTTAAACCGGTGTGTGGATTCAGCAGTCTGCAAACTCTTTCTCTGCAGAGTCCTAAAACAGGCGTTTTCAGCCCGTTACCGGCATATGGAAGAAACAGCAGTAAGCACAGGGAAATATCTGCTTCTAAATCCAAAACGAAGCTATCTAACAGAACGGTTGTCAATGTGTGCACTCAACTTCCAGAGTTAAACCCGTGTTTGGATTCAGCAGTCTGCAAACACTTTCTCTGCAGAGTCCCAAAACAGGCGTTTTCAGCCCATTACCGGCATGTCAAAGAAACAGCAGTAAGCATAGGGAAATATCTGCTTCGAAATCCAAAACGCAGCTATCTAACAGAACGGTTGTCAATGTGATCACTCAACTTCCAGAGTTAAACCCGTGTGTGGATTCAGCAGTCTGCAAACACTTTCTCTGCAGAGTCCCAAAACAGCCGTTTTCAACCCATTGCCGGCCTATGGAAGAAACAGCAGTAAGCACAGGGAAATATCTGCTTCTAAATCCAAAACGAAGCTATCTAACAGAACGGTTGTCAATGTGTGCACTCAACTTCCAGAGTTAAACCCGTGTGTGGATTCAGCAGTCTGCAAACTCTTTCTCTGCACAGTCCCAAAACAGGCGTTTTCAGCCATTACTGGCATATGGAAGAAACAGCAGTAAGCACAGGGAAATATCTGCTTCTAAATCCAAAATGCAGCTATCTAACAGAACGGTTGTCAATGTGTGCACTCAACTTCCAGAGTTAAACCGGTGTGTGGATTCAGCAGTCTGCAAACTCTTTCTCTGCAGAGTCCCAAAACAGGCGTTTTCAGCCCATTACCGGCATATGGAAGAAACAGCAGTAAGCACAGGGAAATATCTGCTTCTAAATCCAGAACGCAGCTATCTAACAGAAAGGTTGTCAATGTGTGCACTCAACTTCCACAGTTAAAGCCGTGTGTGGATGCAGCAGTCTGCAAACACTTTCTCTGCAGAGTCCCAAAACAGGCGTTTTCAGCCCATTACCGGCATATGTAAGAAACAGCAGTAAGCACAGGGAAATATCTGCTTCTAAATCCAAAACGCAGTTACCTAACAGAACGGTTGTCAATGTGTGCACTCAACTTACAGAGTTAAACCCGTGTGTGGATTCAGCAGTCTGCAAACACTTTCTCTGCAGAGTCCCAAAACAGGCGTTTTCAGCCCATTACCGGAATATGGAAGAAACAGCAGTAAGCACAGGGAAATATCTGATTCTTAATCCAAAACGCAGCTATCTAACAGAACGGTTGTCAATGTGTGCACTCAACTTCCAGAGTTAAACCCGTGTGTGGATTCAGCAGTCTGCAAACACTTTCTCTGCAGAGCCCCAAAACAGGCGTTTTCAGCCCTTTACCAGCATATGGATGAAACAGCAGTAAACACAGGCAAATATCTGCTTCTAAATCCAAAACGCAGCTATCTAACAGAACGGTTATCAATGTGTGCACTCAACTTCCAGAGTAAAACCCGTGTTTGGATTCAGCAGTCTGCAAACACTTTCTCTGCAGAGTCCCAAAACAGGCGTTTTCAGCCCGTTACCGGCATATGGAAGAAACAGCAGTAAGCACAGGGAAATATCTTCTTCTAAATCCAAAACGCAGCTATCTAACAGAACGGTTGTCAATGTGTGCACTCAACTTCCAGAGGTAAACCCGTGTGTGGAATGAGCAGTCTGCAAACACTTTCTCTGCAGAGTCCCAAAACAGGCGTTTTCAGCCCATTACCGGCATATGTAAGAAACAGCAGTAAGCACAAGGAAATATCTGCTTCTAAATCCAAAACGCAGTTACCTAACAGAACGGTTGTCAATGTGTGCACTCAACTTCCAGAGTTAAACCCGTGTGTGGATTCAGCAGTCTGCAAACACTTTCTCTGCAGAGTCCCAAAACAGGCGTTTTCAGCCCATTACCGTCATATGGAAGAAACAGCAGTAAGCACAGGGAAATATCTGCTTCTATATCCAAAACGCAGCTATCTAACAGAACGGTTTTCAATGTGTGCACTCAACTTCCAGAGTTAAACCCGTGTGTGGATTCAGCAGTCTGCAAACTCTTTCTCTGCAGAGTACCAAAACAGGCGTTTTCAGCCCATTGCCGGCATATGGAAGAAACAGCAGTAAGCACAGGGAAATATCTGCTTCTAAACCCAAAACGTAGCTATCTAACAGAACGGTTGTCAATGTGTGCACTCAACTTCCAGAGTTAAACCCGTGTGTGGATTCAGCAGTCTGCAAACACTTTCTCGGCAGAGTCCCAAAACAGGCGTTTTCAGCCCATTACCGCCATATGGAAGAAACAGCAGTAAGCACAGGGAAATATATGCTTCTAAATCCAAAACGCAGATATCTAAAAGAGCGGTTGTCAATGAGTGCACTCAACTTCCAGAGTTAAACGGGTGTGTGGATTCAGCAGTCTGCAAACTCTTTCTCTGCAGAGTCCCAAAACAGGCGTTTTCAGCCCGTTACCGGCATATGGAAGAAACAGCAGTAAGCACAGGGAAATATCTGCTTCTAAATCCAAAACGAAGCTATCTAACAGAACGGTTGTCAATGTGTGGACTCAATTTCCAGAGGTAAACCCGTGTTTGGATTCAGCAGTCTGCAAACACTTTCTCTGCAGAGTCCCAAAACAGGCGTTTTCAGCCCATTTCCGCCATATGGAAGAAACAGCAGTAAGCACAGGGAAATATCTGCTTCTAAATCCAAAACGCAGCCATCTAACAGAACGGTTGTCAATGTGTGCACTCAACTTCCAGAGTTAAACCCGTGTGTGGATTCAGCAGTCTGCAAACACTTTCTCTGCAGAGTCCCAAAACAGGCGTTTTCAGCCCATTACCGGCATGTGGAAGAAACAGCAGTAAGCACAGGGAAATATCTGCTTCTAAATCCAAAACGCAGCTATCTAACAGAACGGTTGTCAATGTGTGCGCTCAACTTCCAGAGTTAAACCCATTTGTGGATTCAGCAGTCTGCAAACACTTTCTCTGCAGAGTCCCAAAACAGGCGTTTTCAGCCCATTACCGGCATATGGAAGAAACAGCAGTAAGCACAGGGAAATATGTGCTTCTAAATCCAAAACGCAGCTATCTAACAGAACGGTTGTCAATGTGTGCACTCAACTTCCAGAGTTAAACCGGTGTGTGTATTCAGCAGTCTGCAAACACTTTCTCTGCAGAGTCCCAAAACAGGCGTTTTCAGCCCATTACCGGAATATGGAAGACAGCAGTAAGCACAGGGAAATATCTGATTCTAAATCCAAAACGCAGCTATCTAACAGAACGGTTGTCAATGTGTGCACTCAACTTCCAGAGTTAAACCCGTGTGTGGATTCAGCAGTCTGCAAACACTTTCTCTGCAGAGTCCCAAAACAGGCGTTTTCAGCCCATTTCCGGCATATGGAAGAAACAGCAGTAAGCACAGGGAAATATCTTCTTCTAAATCCAAAACGCAGCTATCTAACAGAACGGTTGTCAATGTGTGCACTCAACTTCCAGAGGTAAACCCGTGTGTGGAATGAGCAGTCTGCAAACACTTTCTCTGCAGAGTCCCAAAACAGGCGTTTTCAGCCCATTACCGGCATATGGAAGAAACAGCAGTAAGCACAGGGAAATATCTGCTTCTAAATCCAAAACGCAGCTATCTAACAGAACGGTTGTCAATGTGTGCACTCAATTTCCAGAGTTAAACCCGTGTGTGGATTCAGCAGTCTGCAAACACTTTCTCTGCAGAGTCCCAAAACAGACCTTTTCAGCCCATTACCGGCATATGGAAGAAACAGCAGGAAGCAGAGGGAAATATCTGCTTCTAAATCCAAAACGCAGCTACCTAACAAAACGGTTGTCAATGTGTGCACTCATCTTCCAGAGGTAAACCTGTGCGTGGATTCAGCAGTCTGCAAACACTTTCTCTGCAGAGTCCCAAAACAGGGGTTTTCAGCCAATTACCGGCATATGGAAGAAACAGCAATAAGCACAGGGAAATATCTGCTTCTAAATACAAAACACAGCTATCTAACAGAACGGTTGTCAATGTGTGCACTCAACTTCCAGAGTTAAACCCGTGTGTGGATTCAGCAGTCTGCAAACACTTTCTCTGCAGAGTCCCAAAACAGGCGTTTTCAGCCCATTACCGGCTTATGGAAGAAACAGCAGTAAGCACAGGGAAATATCTGCTTCTAAATCCAAAAGGCAGCTACCTAACAGAACGGTTGTCAATGTGTGCACTCAACTTCCAGAGTTAAACCCGTGTGTGGATTCAGCAGTCTGCAAGTACTTTCTCTGCAGAGTCCCAAAACAGGTGTTTTTGCCCATTACTGGCATATGGAAGAAACAGCAGTAAGCACAGGGAAATATCTGCTTCTAAATCCAAAACGCAGCTATCTAACAGAACGGTTGTCAATATGTGCACTCAACTTCCAGAGTTAAACCCGTGTGTGGATTCAGCAGTCTGCAAACTCTTTCGCTGCAGAGTCCCAAAACAGGCGTTTTCAGCCCATTACCGGCATATGGAAGAAACAGCAGTAAGCACAGGGAAATATCTGCTTCTAAACCCAAAATGCAGCTATCTAACAGAACGGTTGTCAATGTGTGCACTCAACTTCCAGAGTTAAACCCGTGTGTGGATTCAGCAGTCTGCAAACACTTTCTCGGCAGAGTCCCAAAACAGGCGTTTTCAGCCCATTACCGCCATATGGAAGAAACAGCAGTAAGCACAGGGAAATATATGCTTCTAAATCCAAAACGCAGATATCTAAAAGAGCGGTTGTCAATGTGTGCACTCAACTTCCAGAGTAAAACGGGTGTGTGGATTCAGCAGTCTGCAAACTCTTTCTCTGCAGAGTCCCAAAACAGGCGTTTTCAGCCCGTTACCGGCATATGGAAGAAACAGCAGTAAGCACAGGGAAATATCTGCTTCTAAATCCAAAACGAAGCTATCTAACAGAACGGTTGTCAATGTGTGGACTCAATTTCCAGAGGTAAACCCGTGTTTGGATTCAGCAGTCTGCAAATACTTTCTCTGCAGAGACCCAAAACAGGCGTTTTCAGCCCATTTCCGCCATATGGAAGAAACAGCAGTAAGCACAGGGAAATATCTGCTTCTAAATCCAAAACGCAGCCATCTAACAGAACGGTTGTCAATGTGTGCACTCAACTTCCAGAGTTAAACCCGTGTGTGGATTCAGCAGTCTGCAAACACTTTCTCTGCAGAGTCCCAAAACAGGCGTTTTCAGCCCATTACCGGCATGTGGAAGAAACAGCAGTAAGCACAGGGAAATATCTGCTTCTAAATCCAAAACGCAGCTATCTAACAGAACGGTTGTCAATGTGTGCGCTCAACTTCCAGAGTTAAACCCATTTGTGGATTCAGCAGTCTGCAAACACTTTCTCTGCAGAGTCCCAAAACAGGCGTTTTCAGCCCATTACCGGCATATGGAAGAAACAGCAGTAAGCACAGGGAAATATGTGCTTCTAAATCCAAAACGCAGCTATCTAACAGAACGGTTGTCAATGTGTGCACTCAACTTCCAGAGTTAAACCGGTGTGTGGATTCAGCAGTCTGCAAACACTTTCTCTGCAGAGTCCCAAAACAGGCGTTTTCAGCCCATTACCGGAATATGGAAGACAGCAGTAAGCACAGGGAAATATCTGATTCTAAATCCAAAACGCAGCTATCTAACAGAACGGTTGTCAATGTGTGCACTCAACTTCCAGATTTAAACCCGTGTGTGGATTCAGCAGTCTGCAAACACTTTCTCTGCAGAGCCCCAAAACAGGCGTTTTCAGCCCATTACCAGCATATGGATGAAACAGCAGTAAGCACAGGCAAATATCTGCTTCTAAATCCAAAACGCAGCTATCTAACAGAACGGTTGTCAATGTGTGCACTCAGCTTCCAGAGTAAAACCCGTGTTTGGATTCAGCAGTCTGCAAACACTTTCTCTGCAGAGTCCCAAAACAGGCGTTTTCAGCCCATTTCCGGCATATGGATGAAACAGCAGTAAGCACAGGGAAATATCTTCTTCTAAATCCAAAACGCAGCTATCTAACAGAACGGTTGTCAATGTGTGCACTCAACTTCCAGAGGTAAACCCGTGTGTGGAATGAGCAGTCTGCAAACACTTTCTCTGCAGAGTCCCAAAACAGGCGTTTTCAGCCCATTACCGGCATATGGAAGAAACAGCAGTAAGCACAGGGAAATATCTGCTTCTAAATCCAAAAGGCAGCTATCTAACAGAACGGTTGTCAATGTGTGCACTCAATTTCCAGAGTTAAACCCGTCTGTGGATTCAGCAGTCTGCAAACACTTTCTCTGCAGAGTCCCAAAACAGACCTTTTCAGCCCATTACCGGCATATGGAAGAAACAGCAGGAAGCAGAGGGAAATATCTGCTTCTAAATCCAAAACGCAGCTACCTAACAAAACGGTTGTCAATGTGTGCACTCATCTTCCAGAGGTAAACCTGTGCGTGGATTCAGCAGTCTGCAAACACTTTCTCTGCAGAGTCCCAAAACAGGGGTTTTCAGCCAATTACCGGCATATGGAAGAAACAGCAATAAGCACAGGGAAATATCTGCTTCTAAATACAAAACACAGCTATCTAACAGAACGGTTGTCAATGTGTGCACTCAACTTCCAGAGTTAAACCCGTGTGTGGATTCAGCAGTCTGCAAACACTTTCTCTGCAGAGTCCCAAAACAGGCGTTTTCAGCCCATTACCGGCTTATGGAAGAAACAGCAGTAAGCACAGGGAAATATCTGCTTCTAAATCCAAAAGGCAGCTACCTAACAGAACGGTTGTCAATGTGTGCACTCAACTTCCAGAGTTAAACCCGTGTGTGGATTCAGCAGTCTGCAAGCACTTTCTCTGCAGAGTCCCAAAACAGGTGTTTTCTGCCCATTACCGGCATATGGAAGAAACAGCAGTAAGCACAGGGAAATATCTGCTTCTAAATCCAAAACGCAGCTATCTAACAGAACGGTTGTCAATGTGTGCACTCAACTTCCAGAGTTAAACCCGTGTGTGGATTCAGCAGTCTGCAAACTCTTTCGCTGCAGAGTCCCAAAACAGGCGTTTTCAGCCCATTACCGGCATATGGAAGAAACAGCAGTAAGCACAGGGAAATATCTGCTTCTAAATCCAAAAGGCAGCTACCTAAGAGAACGGTTGTCAATGTGTGCACTCAACTTCCAGAGTTAAACCTGTGTGTGGATTCAGCAGTCTGCAAACACTTTCTCTGCAGAGTCCCAAAACAGTTGTTTTCAGCCCATTACCGGCTTATGGAAGAAACAGCAGTAAGCACAGGGAAATATCTTCTTCTAAATCCAAAAGGCAGCTACCTAACAGAACGGTTGTCAATGTGTGCACTCAACTTCCAGAGTTAAACCCGTGTGTGGATTCAGCAGTCTGCAAACTCTTTCTCTGCAGAGTCCCAAAACAGGCGTTTTCAGCCCATTACCGGCATATGGAAGAAACAGCAGTAAGCACAGGGAAATATCTGCTTCTAAATCCAAAAGGCAGCTACCTAAGAGAACGGTTGTCAATGTGTGCACTCAACTTCCAGAGTTAAACCCGTGTGTGGATTCAGCAGTCTGCAAACACTTTCTCTGCAGAGTCCCAAAACAGGCGTTTTTTGCCCATTACCGGCATATGGAAGAAACAGCAGTAAGCACAGGGAAATATCTGCTTCTAAATCCAAAACGCAGCTATCTAACAGAACGGTTGTCAATGTGTGCACTCAACTTCCAGAGTTAAACCCGTGTGTGGATTCAGCAGTCTGCAAACTCTTTCTCTGCAGAGTCCCAAAACAGGCGTTTTCTGCCCATTACCGGCATATGGAAGAAACAGCAGTAAGCACAGGGAAATATCTGCTTCTAAATCCAAAACGCAGCTATCTAACAGAACGGTTGTCAATGTGTGCACTCAACTTCCAGAGGTAAACCCGTGTGTGGATTCAGCAGTCTGCAAACACTTTCTCTGCAGAGCCCCAAAACAGGCGTTTTCAGCCCATTACCGGCATAAGAAAGAAACAGCAGTAAGCACAGGGAAATATCTGCTTCTAAATCCAAAACGCAGCTATCTAACAGAACGGTTGTCAATGTGTGCACTCAACTTCCAGAGTTAAACCCGTGTGTGGATTCAGCAGTCTGCAAACTCTTTCTCTGCAGAGTCCCAAAACAGGCATTTTCAGCCCATTACCGGCATATGGAAGAAACAGCAGTAAGCACAGGGAAACGGCTGCTTCTAAATCCAAAACGCAGCTATCTAACAGAACAGTTGTCAATGTGTGCACTCAACTTCCAGAGTTACAGCCGTGTGTGGATTCAGCAGTCTGCAAACACTTTCTCTGCAGAGTCTCAAAACAGGCGTTTTCAGCCCATTACCGGCATATGGAAGAAACAGCAGTAAGCACAGGGAAATATCTGCTTCTAAATCCAAAACGCAGCTATCTAACAGAACGGTTGTCATTGTGTGCACTCAACTTCCAGAGTTAAACCCGTGTGTGGATTCAGCAGTCTGCAAACACTTTCTCTGGAGAGTCCCAAAACAGGCGTTTTCAGCCCATTACCGGCATATGGAAGAAACAGCAGTAAGCACAGGGAAATATCTGCTTCTAAATCCAAAACGAAGCTATCTAACAGAACGGTTGTCAATGTGTGCACTCAACTTCCAGAGTTAAACCCGTGTGTGGATTCAGCAGTCTGCGAACTCTTTCTCTGCAGAGTCCCAAAACAGGCGTTTTCAGCCCATTACCGGCTTATGGAAGAAACAGCAGTAAGCACAGGGAAATATCTGCTTCTAAATCCAAAACGCAGCTATCTAACAGAACGGTTGTCAATGTGTGCACTCAACTTCCAGAGTTAAACCCGTGTGTGGATTCAGCAGTCTGCAAACTCTTTCTCTGCAGAGTCCCAAAACAGGCGTTTTCAGCCCATTACCGGCATATGGAAGAAACAGCAGTAAGCACAGGGAAACAGCTGCTTCTAAATCCAAAACGCAGCTATCTAACAGAACAGTTGTCAATGTGTGCACTCAACTTCCAGAGTTAAAGCCGTGTGTGGATTCAGCAGTCTGCAAACACTTTCTCTGCAGAGTCCCAAAACAGGCGTTTTCAGCCCATTACCGGCATATGGAAGAAACAGCAGTAAGCACAGGGAAATATCTGCTTCTAAATCCAAAACGCAGTTACCTAACAGAACGGTTGTCAATGTGTGCACTCAACTTCCAGAGTTAAACCCGTGTGTGGATTCAGCAGTCTGCAAACACTTTCTCTGCAGAGTCCCAAAACAGGCGTTTTCAGCCCATTACCGTCAGATGGAAGAAACAGCAGTAAGCACAGGGAAATATCTGCTCTAAATCCAAAACGCAGCTATCTAACAGAACGGTTGTCAATGTGTGCACTCAACTTCCAGAGTTAAACCCGTGTGTGGATTCAGCAGTCTGCAAACACTTTCTCTGCAGAGTCCCAAAATAGGCGTTTTCAGCCCATTACCGGCATATGGAAGAAACAGCAGTAAGCACAGGGAAATATCTGCTTCTAAATCCAAAACGCACCTATCTAACAGAATGGTTGTCAATGTGTGCACTCAACTTCCAGAGTTAAACCCTTGTGTGGATTCAGCAGTCTGCAAACACTTTCTCTGCAGAGTCCCAAAACAGGCGTTTTCAGCCCATTACCGCCATATGGAAGAAACAGCAGTAAGCACAGGGAAATATCTGCTTCTAAATCCAAAACGCAGCTATCTAAAAGAGCGGTTGTCAATGTGTGCACTCCACTTCCAGAGTTAAACCGGTGTGTGGATTCAGCAGTCTGCAAACTCTTTCTCTGCAGAGTCCCAAAACAGGCGTTTTCAGCCCATTACTGGCATATGGAAGAAACAGCAGTAAGCACAGGGAAATATCTGCTTCTAAATCCAAAACGAAGCTGTCTAACAGAACGGTTGTCAATGTGTGCACTCAACTTCCAGAGTTAAACCCGTGTTTGGATTCAGCAGTCTGCAAACACTTTCTCTGCAGAGTCCCAAAACAGGCGTTTTCAGCCCATTTCCGCCATATGGAAGAAACAGCAGTAAGCACAGGGAAATATCTGCTTCTAAATCCAAAACGCAGCTATCTAACAGAACGGTTGTCAATGTGTGCACTCAACTTCCAGAGTTAAACCCGTGTGTGGATTCAGCAGTCTGCAAACTCTTTCTCTGCAGAGTCCCAAAACAGGCGTTTTCAGCCCGTTACCGGCATATGGAAGAAACAGCAGTAAGCACAGGGAAATATCTGCTTCTAAATCCAAAACGAAGCTCTCTAACAGAACGGTTGTCAATGTGTGCACTCAACTTCCAGAGTTAAACCCGTGTTTGGATTCAGCAGTCTGCAAACACTTTCTCTGCAGAGTCCCAAAACAGGCGTTTTCAGCCCATTACTGGCATATGGAAGAAACAGCAGTAAGCACAGGGAAATATCTGCTTCTAAATCCAAAACGCAGCTATCTAACAGAACGGTTGTCAATGTGTGCACTCAACTTCCAGAGTTAAACCCGTGTGTGGATTCAGCAGTCTGCAAACACTTTCTCTGCAGAGTCCCAAAACAGGCGTTTTCAGCCCATTACCGGCATATGGAAGAAACAGCAGGAAGCAGAGGGAAATATCTGCTTCTAAATCCAAAATGCAGCTACCTAACAAAACGGTTGTCAATGCGTGCACTCATCTTCCAGAGTTAAACCTGTGCGTGGATTCAGCAGTCTGCAAACACTTTCTCTGCAGAGTCCCAAAACAGGGGTTTTCAGCCAATTACCGGCATATGGAAGAAACAGCAATAAGCACAGGGAAATATCTGCTTCTAAATACAAAACACAGCTATCTAACAGAACGGTTGTCAATGTGTGCACTCAACTTCCAGAGTTAAACCCGTGTGTGGATTCAGCAGTCTGCAAACACTTTCTCTGCAGAGTCCCAAAACAGGCGTTTTCAGCCCATTACCGGCTTATGGAAGAAACAGCAGTAAGCACAGGGAAATATCTGCTTCTAAATCCAAAAGGCAGCTACCTAACAGAACGGTTGTCAGTGTGTGCACTCAACTTCCAGAGTTAAACCCGTGTGTGGATTCAGCAGTCTGCAAGTACGTTCTCTGCAGAGTCCCAAAACAGGCTTTTTCTGCCCATTACCGGCATATGGAAGAAACAGCAGTAAGCACAGGGAAATATCTGCTTCTAAATCCAAAACGCAGCTATCTAACAGAACGGTTGTCAATGTGTGCACTCAACTTCCAGAGTTAAACCCGTGTGTGGATTCAGCAGTCTGCAAACTCTTTCGCTGCAGAGTTCCAAAACAGGCGTTTTCAGCCCATTACCGGCATATGGAAGAAACAGCAGTAAGCACAGGGAAATATCTGCTTCTAAATCCAAAAGGCAGCTACCTAAGAGAACGGTTGTCAATGTGTGCACTCAACTTCCAGAGTTAAACCCGTGTGTGGATTCAGCAGTCTGCAAACACTTTCTCTGCAGAGTCCCAAAACAGGCGTTTTTTGCCCATTACCGGCATATGGAAGAAACAGCAGTAAGCACAGGGAAATATCTGCTTCTAAATCCAAAACGCAGCTATCTAACAGAACGGTTGTCAATGTGTGCACTCAACTTCCAGAGTTAAACCCGTGTGTGGATTCAGCAGTCTGCAAACTCTTTCTCTGCAGAGTCCCAAAACAGGCGTTTTCTGCCCATTACCGGCATATGGAAGAAACAGCAGTAAGCACAGGGAAATATCTGCTTCTAAATCCAAAACGCAGCTATCTAACAGAACGGTTGTCAATGTGTGCACTCAACTTCCAGAGGTAAACCCGTGTGTGGATTCAGCAGTCTGCAAACACTTTCTCTGCAGAGCCCCAAAACAGGCGTTTTCAGCCCATTACCGGCATAAGAAAGAAACAGCAGTAAGCACAGGGAAATATCTGCTTCTAAATCCAAAACGCAGCTATCTAACAGAACGGTTGTCAATGTGTGCACTCAACTTCCAGAGTTAAACCCGTGTGTGGATTCAGCAGTCTGCAAACTCTTTCTCTGCAGAGTCCCAAAACAGGCATTTTCAGCCCATTACCGGCATATGGAAGAAACAGCAGTAAGCACAGGGAAACGGCTGCTTCTAAATCCAAAACGCAGCTATCTAACAGAACAGTTGTCAATGTGTGCACTCAACTTCCAGAGTTACAGCCGTGTGTGGATTCAGCAGTCTGCAAACACTTTCTCTGCAGAGTCTCAAAACAGGCGTTTTCAGCCCATTACCGGCATATGGAAGAAACAGCAGTAAGCACAGGGAAATATCTGCTTCTAAATCCAAAACGCAGCTATCTAACAGAACGGTTGTCATTGTGTGCACTCAACTTCCAGAGTTAAACCCGTGTGTGGATTCAGCAGTCTGCAAACACTTTCTCTGGAGAGTCCCAAAACAGGCGTTTTCAGCCCATTACCGGCATATGGAAGAAACAGCAGTAAGCACAGGGAAATATCTGCTTCTAAATCCAAAACGAAGCTATCTAACAGAACGGTTGTCAATGTGTGCACTCAACTTCCAGAGTTAAACCCGTGTGTGGATTCAGCAGTCTGCGAACTCTTTCTCTGCAGAGTCCCAAAACAGGCGTTTTCAGCCCATTACCGGCATACGGAAGAAACAGCAGTAAGCACAGGGAAATATCTGCTTCTAAATCCAAAACGCAGCTATCTAACAGAACGGTTGTCAATGTGTGCACTCAACTTCCAGAGTTAAACCCGTGTGTGGATTCAGCAGTCTGCAAACTCTTTCTCTGCAGAGTCCCAAAACAGGCGTTTTCAGCCCATTACCGGCATATGGAAGAAACAGCAGTAAGCACAGGGAAACAGCTGCTTCTAAATCCAAAACGCAGCTATCTAACAGAACAGTTGTCAATGTGTGCACTCAACTTCCAGAGTTAAAGCCGTGTGTGGATTCAGCAGTCTGCAAACACTTTCTCTGCAGAGTCCCAAAACAGACCTTTTCAGCCCATTACCGGCATATGGAAGAAACAGCAGGAAGCAGAGGGAAATATCTGCCTCTAAATCCAAAACGCAGCTACCTAACAAAACGGTTGTCAATGTGTGCACTCATCTTCCAGAGGTAAACCTGTGCGTGGATTCAGCAGTCTGCAAACACTTTCTCTGCAGAGTCCCAAAACAGGGGTTTTCAGCCAATTACCGGCATATGGAAGAAACAGCAATAAGCACAGGGAAATATCTGCTTCTAAATACAAAACACAGCTATCTAACAGAACGGTTGTCAATGTGTGCACTCAACTTCCAGAGTTAAACCCGTGTGTGGATTCAGCAGTCTGCAAACACTTTCTCTGCAGAGTCCCAAAACAGGCGTTTTCAGCCCATTACCGGCTTATGGAAGAAACAGCAGTAAGCACAGGGAAATATCTGCTTCTAAATCCAAAAGGCAGCTACCTAACAGAACGGTTGTCAATGTGTGCACTCAACTTCCAGAGTTAAACCCGTGTGTGGATTCAGCAGTCTGCAAGCACTTTCTCTGCAGAGTCCCAAAACAGGTGTTTTCTGCCCATTACCGGCATATGGAAGAAACAGCAGTAAGCACAGGGAAATATCTGCTTCTAAATCCAAAACGCAGCTATCTAACAGAACGGTTGTCAATGTGTGCACTCAACTTCCAGAGTTAAACCCGTGTGTGGATTCAGCAGTCTGCAAACTCTTTCGCTGCAGAGTCCCAAAACAGGCGTTTTCAGCCCATTACCGGCATATGGAAGAAACAGCAGTAAGCACAGGGAAATATCTGCTTCTAAATCCAAAAGGCAGCTACCTAAGAGAACGGTTGTCAATGTGTGCACTCAACTTCCAGAGTTAAACCCGTGTGTGGATTCAGCAGTCTGCAAACACTTTCTCTGCAGAGTCCCAAAACAGGCGTTTTTTGCCCATTACCGGCATATGGAAGAAACAGCAGTAAGCACAGGGAAATATCTGCTTCTAAATCCAAAACGCAGCTATCTAACAGAACGGTTGTCAATGTGTGCACTCAACTTCCAGAGTTAAACCCGTGTGTGGATTCAGCAGTCTGCAAACTCTTTCTCTGCAGAGTCCCAAAACAGGCGTTTTCTGCCCATTACCGGCATATGGAAGAAACAGCAGTAAGCACAGGGAAATATCTGCTTCTAAATCCAAAACGCAGCTATCTAACAGAACGGTTGTCAATGTGTGCACTCAACTTCCAGAGGTAAACCCGTGTGTGGATTCAGCAGTCTGCAAACACTTTCTCTGCAGAGCCCCAAAACAGGCGTTTTCAGCCCATTACCGGCATAAGAAAGAAACAGCAGTAAGCACAGGGAAATATCTGCTTCTAAATCCAAAACGCAGCTATCTAACAGAACGGTTGTCAATGTGTGCACTCAACTTCCAGAGTTAAACCCGTGTGTGGATTCAGCAGTCTGCAAACTCTTTCTCTGCAGAGTCCCAAAACAGGCATTTTCAGCCCATTACCGGCATATGGAAGAAACAGCAGTAAGCACAGGGAAACGGCTGCTTCTAAATCCAAAACGCAGCTATCTAACAGAACAGTTGTCAATGTGTGCACTCAACTTCCAGAGTTACAGCCGTGTGTGGATTCAGCAGTCTGCAAACACTTTCTCTGCAGAGTCTCAAAACAGGCGTTTTCAGCCCATTACCGGCATATGGAAGAAACAGCAGTAAGCACAGGGAAATATCTGCTTCTAAATCCAAAACGCAGCTATCTAACAGAACGGTTGTCATTGTGTGCACTCAACTTCCAGAGTTAAACCCGTGTGTGGATTCAGCAGTCTGCAAACACTTTCTCTGGAGAGTCCCAAAACAGGCGTTTTCAGCCCATTACCGGCATATGGAAGAAACAGCAGTAAGCACAGGGAAATATCTGCTTCTAAATCCAAAACGAAGCTATCTAACAGAACGGTTGTCAATGTGTGCACTCAACTTCCAGAGTTAAACCCGTGTGTGGATTCAGCAGTCTGCGAACTCTTTCTCTGCAGAGTCCCAAAACAGGCGTTTTCAGCCCATTACCGGCATATGGAAGAAACAGCAGTAAGCACAGGGAAATATCTGCTTCTAAATCCAAAACGCAGCTATCTAACAGAACGGTTGTCAATGTGTGCACTCAACTTCCAGAGTTAAACCCGTGTGTGGATTCAGCAGTCTGCAAACTCTTTCTCTGCAGAGTCCCAAAACAGGCGTTTTCAGCCCATTACCGGCATATGGAAGAAACAGCAGTAAGCACAGGGAAACAGCTGCTTCTAAATCCAAAACGCAGCTATCTAACAGAACAGTTGTCAATGTGTGCACTCAACTTCCAGAGTTAAAGCCGTGTGTGGATTCAGCAGTCTGCAAACACTTTCTCTGCAGAGTCCCAAAACAGGCGTTTTCAGCCCATTACCGGCATATGGAAGAAACAGCAGTAAGCACAGGGAAATATCTGCTTCTAAATCCAAAACGCAGTTACCTAACAGAACGGTTGTCAATGTGTGCACTCAACTTCCAGAGTTAAACCCGTGTGTGGATTCAGCAGTCTGCAAACACTTTCTCTGCAGAGTCCCAAAACAGGCGTTTTCAGCCCATTACCGTCAGATGGAAGAAACAGCAGTAAGCACAGGGAAATATCTGCTCTAAATCCAAAACGCAGCTATCTAACAGAACGGTTGTCAATGTGTGCACTCAACTTCCAGAGTTAAACCCGTGTGTGGATTCAGCAGTCTGCAAACACTTTCTCTGCAGAGTCCCAAAACAGGCGTTTTCAGCCCATTACCGGCATATGGAAGAAACAGCAGTAAGCATAGGGAAATATCTGCTTCTAAATCCAAAACGCAGCTATCTAACAGAACGGTTGTCAATGTGTGCACTCAACTTCCAGAGTTAAAGCCGTGTGTGGATTCAGCAGTCTGCAAACACTTTCTCTGCAGAGTCCCAAAACAGGCGTTTTCAGCCCATTACCGGCATATGGAAGAAACAGCAGTAAGCACAGGGAAATATCTGCTTCTAAATCCAAAACGCAGCTATCTAACAGAACGGTTGTCAATGTGTGCACTCAACTTCCAGAGATAAACCCGTGTGTGGATTCAGCAGTCTGCAAACACTTTCTCTGCAGAGTCCCAAAACAGGCGTTTTCAGCCCATTACCGGCATATGGAAGAAACAGCAGTAAGCACAGGGAAATATCTGCTTCTAAATCCAAAACGAAGCTATCTAACAGAACGGTTGTCAATGTGTGCACTCAACTTCCAGAGTTAAACCCGTGTGTGGATTCAGCAGTCTGCGAAGTCTTTCTCTGCAGAGTCCCAAAACAGGCATTTTCAGCCCATTACCGGCATATGGAATAAACAGCAGTAAGCACAGGGAAATATCTGCTTCTAAATCCAAAACGCAGCTATCTAACAGAACGGTTGTCAATGTGTGCACTCAACTTCCAGAGTTAAACCCGTGTGTGGATTCAGCAGTCTGCAAACTCTTTCTCTGCAGAGTCCCAAAACAGGCATTTTCAGCCCATTACCGGCATATGGAAGAAACAGCAGTAAGCACAGAGAAACAGCTGCTTCTAAATCCAAAACGCAGCTATCTAACAGAACAGTTGTCAATGTGTGCACTCAACTTCCAGAGTTAAAGCCGTGTGTGGATTCAGCAGTCTGCAAACACTTTCTCTGCAGAGTCCCAAAACAGGCGTTTTCAGCCCATTACCGGCATATGGAAGAAACAGCAGTAAGCACAGGGAAACATCTGCTTCTAAATCCAAAACGCAGCTATCTAAGAGAACGGTTGTCAATGTGTGCACTCAACTTCCAGAGTTAAACCCGTGTGTGGATTCAGCAGTCTGCAAACACTTTCTCTGCAGAGTCCCAAAAGAGGCGTTTTCAGCCCATTACCGGCATATGGAAGAAACAGCAGTAAGCACAGGGAAATATCTGCTTCTAAATCCAAAAGGCAGCTACCTAACAAAACGGTTGTCAATGAGTGCACTCAACTTCCACAGTTAAACCTGTGTGTGGATTCAGCAGTCTGCAAACACTTTCTCTGCAGAGTCCCAAAACAGGCGTTTTCAGCCCATTACCGGCTTATGGAAGAAACAGCAGTAAGCACAGGGAAATATCTGCTTCTAAATCCAAAAGGCAGCTACCTAACAGAACGGTTGTCAATGTGTGCACTCAACTTCCAGAGTTAAACCCGTGTGTGGATTCAGCAGTCTGCAAACACTTTCTCTGCAGAGTCCCAAAACAGGCGTTTTCTGCCCATTACCGGCATATGGAAGAAACAGCAGTAAGCACAGGGAAATATCTGCTTCTAAATCCAAAACACAGCTATCTAACAGAACGGTTGTCAATGTGTGCACTCAACTTCCAGAGTTAAACCCGTGTGTGGATTCAGCAGTCTGCAAACTCTTTCTCTGTAGAGTCCCAAAACAGGCGTTTTCAGCCCATTACCGGCATATGGAAGAAACAGCAGTAAGCACAGGGAAATATCTGCTTCTAAATCCAAAAGGCAGCTACCTAAGAGAACGGTTGTCAATGTGTGCACTCAACTTCCAGAAATAAACCCGTGTGTGGATTCATCAGTCTGCAAACACTTTCTCTGCAGAGTCCCAAAACAGGCGTTTTCTGCCCATTACCGGCATATGGAAGAAACAGCAGTAAGCACAGGGAAATATCTGCTTCTAAATCCAAAACGCAGCTATCTAACAGAACGGTTGTCAATGTGTGCACTCAACTTCCAGAGTTAAACCCGTGTGTGGATTCAGCAGTCTGCAAACACTTTCTCTGCAGAGTCCCAAAACAGGCGTCTTCAGCCCATTACCGGCATATGGAAGAAACAGCAGCAAGCACAGGGAAATATCTGCTTCTAAATCCAAAACGCAGCTATCTAACAGAACGGTTGTCAATATGTGCACTCAACTTCCAGAGTTAAAGCCTTGTGTGGATTCAGCAGTCTGCAAACTCTTTCTCTGCAGAGTCCCAAAACAGGCGTTTTCAGCCCATTACCGGCATATGGAAGAAACAGCAGTAAGCACAGGGAAATATCTGCTTCTAAATCCAAAACGCAGTTACCTAACAGAACGGTTGTCAATGTGTGCACCCAACTTCCAGAGTTAAACCCATGTGTCGATTCAGCAGTCTGCAAACACTTTCTCTGCAGAGTCCCAAAACAGGCGTTTTCAGCCCATTACCGTCATATGGAAGAAACAGCAGTAAGCACAGGGAAATATCTGCTTCTAAATCCAAAACGCAGTTATCTAACAGAACGGTTGTCAATGTGTGCACTCAACTTCCACAGTTAAACCCGTGTGTGGATTCAGCAGTCTGCAAACACTTTCTCTGCAGAGTCCCAAAACAGGCGTTTTCAGCCCATTACCGGCATATGGAAGAAACTGCAGTAAGCACAGGGAAATATCTGCTTCTAAATCCAAAACGCAGCTATCTAACAGAACGGTTGTCAATGTGTGCACTCAACTTCCAGAGTTAAACCCGTGTGTGGATTCAGCAGTCTGCAAACACTTTCTCTGCAGAGTCCCAAAACAGGCGTTTTCAGCCCATTACCGCCATATGGAAGAAACAGCAGTAAGCACAGGGAAATATCTGCTTCTAAATCCAAAACGCAGCTATCTAAAAGAGCGGTTGTCAATGTGTGCACTCAACTTCCAGAGTTAAACCGTTTGTGGATTCAGCAGTCTGCAAAGTCTTTCTCTGCAGAGTCCCAAAACAGGCGTTTTCAGCCCGTTACCGGCATATGGAAGAAACAGCAGTAAGCACAGGGAAATATCTGCTTCTAAATCCAAAACGAAGCTATCTAACAGAACGGTTGTCAATGTGTGCACTCAACTTCCAGAGTTAAACCCGTGTTTGGATTCAGCAGTCTGCAAACACTTTCTCTGCAGAGTCCCAAAACAGGCGTTTTCAGCCCATTTCCGCCATATGGAAGAAACAGCAGTAAGCACAGGTAAATATCTGCTTCTAAATCCAAAACGCAGCTATCTAACAGAACGGTTGTCAATGTGTGCACTCAACTTCCAGAGTTAAACCCGTGTGTGGATTCAGCAGTCTGCAAACACTTTCTCTGCAGAGTCCCAAAACAGGCGTTTTCAGCCCATTACCGGCATGTGGAAGAAACAGCAGTAAGCATAGGGAAATATCTGCTTCTAAATCCAAAACGCAGCTATCTAACAGAACGGTTGTCAATGTGTGCACTCAACTTCCAGAGGTAAAGCCGTGTGTGGATTCAGCAGTCTGCAAACACTTTCTCTGCAGAGTCCCAAAACAGGCGTTTTCAGCCCATTACCGGCATATGGAAGAAACAGCAGTAAGCACAGGGAAATATCTGCTTCTAAATCCAAAACGCAGCTATCTAACAGAACGGTTGTCAATGTGTGCACTCAACTTCCAGAGTTAAACCCGTGTGTGGATTCAGCAGTCTGCAAACACTTTCTCTGCAGAGTCCCAAAACAGGCGTTTTCAGCCCATTACCGGCATATGGAAGAAACAGCAGTAAGCACAGGGAAATATCTGCTTCTAAATCCAAAACGAAGCTATCTAACAGAACGGTTGTCAATGTGTGCACTCAACTTCCAGAGTTAAACCCGTGTGTGGATTCAGCAGTCTGCGAAGTCTTTCTCTGCAGAGTCCCAAAACAGGCATTTTCAGCCCATTACCGGCATATGGAAGAAACAGCAGTAAGCACAGGGAAATATCTGCTTCTAAATCCAAAACGCAGCTATCTAACAGAACGGTTGTCAATGTGTGCACTCAACTTCCAGAGTTAAACCCGTGTGTGGATTCAGCAGTCTGCAAACTCTTTCTCTGCAGAGTCCCAAAACAGGCGTTTTCAGCCCATTACCGGCATATGGAAGAAACAGCAGTAAGCACAGGGAAATATCTGCTTCTAAATCCAAAACGAAGCTATCTAACAGAACGGTTGTCAATGTGTGCACTCAACTTCCAGAGTTAAACCCGTGTGTGGATTCAGCAGTCTGCGAACTCTTTCTCTGCAGAGTCCCAAAACAGGCGTTTTCAGCCCGTTACCGGCATATGGAAGAAACAGCAGTAAGGACAGGGAAATATCTGCTTCTAAATCCAAAACGAAGCTATCTAACAGAACGGTTGTCAATGTGTGCACTCAACTTCCAGAGTTAAACCCGTGTTTGGATTCAGCAGTCTGCAAACACTTTCTCTGCAGAGTCCCAAAACAGGCGTTTTCAGCCCATTACTGGCATATGGAAGAAACAGCAGTAAGCACAGGGAAATATCTGCTTCTAAATCCAAAACGCAGCTATCTAACAGAACGGTTGTCAATGTGTGCACTCAACTTCCAGAGTTAAACCCGTGTGTGGATTCAGCAGTCTGCAAACACTTTCTCTGCAGAGTCCCAAAACAGGCGTTTTCAGCCCATTACCGGCATATGGAAGAAACAGCAGGAAGCAGAGGGAAATATCTGCTTCTAAATCCAAAATGAAGCTACCTAACAAAACGGTTGTCAATGTGTGCACTCATCTTCCAGAGTTAAACCTGTGCGTGGATTCAGCAGTCTGCAAACACTTTCTCTGCAGAGTCCCAAAACAGGAGTTTTCAGCCAATTACCGGCATATGGAAGAAACAGCAATAAGCACAGGGAAATATCTGCTTCTAAATACAAAACACAGCTATCTAACAGAACGGTTGTCATTGTGTGCACTCAACTTCCAGAGTTAAACCCGTGTGTGGATTCAGCAGTCTGCAAACACTTTCTCTGCAGAGTCCCAAAACAGGCGTTTTCAGCCCATTACCGGCTTATGGAAGAAACAGCAGTAAGCACAGGGAAATATCTGCTTCTAAATCCAAAAGGCAGCTACCTATCAGAACGGTTGTCAATGTGTGCACTCAACTTCCAGAGTTAAACCCGTGTGTGGATTCAGCAGTCTGCGAAGTCTTTCTCTGCAGAGTCCCAAAACAGGCATTTTCAGCCCATTACCGGCATATGGAAGAAACAGCAGTAAGCACAGGGAAATATCTGCTTCTAAATCCAAAACGCAGCTATCTAACAGAACGGTTGTCAATGTGTGCACTCAACTTCCAGAGTTAAACCCGTGTGTGGATTCAGCAGTCTGCAAACTCTTTCTCTGCAGAGTCCCAAAACAGGCATTTTCAGCCCATTACCGGCATATGGAAGAAACAGCAGTAAGCACAGGGAAACAGCTGCTTCTAAATCCAAAACGCAGCTATCTAACAGAACAGTTGTCAATGTGTGCACTCAACTTCCAGAGTTAAAGCCGTGTGTGGATTCAGCAGTCTGCAAACACTTTCTCTGCAGAGTCCCAAAACAGGCGTTTTCAGCCCATTACCGGCATATGGAAGAAACAGCAGTAAGCACAGGGAAATATCTGCTTCTAAATCCAAAACGCAGCTATCTAACAGAACGGTTGTCAATGTGTGCACTCAACTTCCAGAGTTAAACCCGTGTGTGGATTCAGCAGTCTGCAAACACTTTCTCTACAGAGTCCCAAAACAGGCGTTTTCAGCCCATTACCGGCATATGGAAGAAACAGCAGTAAGCACAGGGAAATATCTGCTTCTAAATCCAAAACGAAGCTATCTAACAGAACGGTTGTCAATGTGTGCACTCAACTTCCAGAGTTAAACCCGTGTGTGGATTCAGCAGTCTGCGAACTCTTTCTCTGCAGAGTCCCAAAACAGGCGTTTTCAGCCCGTTACCGGCATATGGAAGAAACAGCAGTAAGGACAGGGAAATATCTGCTTCTAAATCCAAAACGAAGCTATCTAACAGAACGGTTGTCAATGTGTGCACTCAACTTCCAGAGTTAAACCCGTGTTTGGATTCAGCAGTCTGCAAACACTTTCTCTGCAGAGTCCCAAAACAGGGGTTTTCAGCCCATTACTGGCATATGGAAGAAACAGCAGTAAGCACAGGGAAATATCTGCTTCTAAATCCAAAACGCAGCTATCTAACAGAACGGTTGTCAATGTGTGCACTCAACTTCCAGAGTTAAACCCGTGTGTGGATTCAGCAGTCTGCAAACACTTTCTCTGCAGAGTCCCAAAACAGGCGTTTTCAGCCCATTACCGGCATATGGAAGAAACAGCAGGAAGCAGAGGGAAATATCTGCTTCTAAATCCAAAATGCAGCTACCTAACAAAACGGTTGTCAATGTGTGCACTCATCTTCCAGAGTTAAACCTGTGCGTGGATTCAGCAGTCTGCAAACACTTTCTCTGCAGAGTCCCAAAACAGGAGTTTTCAGCCAATTACCGGTATATGGAAGAAACAGCAATAAGCACAGGGAAATATCTGCTTCTAAATACAAAACACAGCTATCTAACAGAACGGTTGTCAATGTGTGCACTCAACTTCCAGAGTTAAACCCGTGTGTGGATTCAGCAGTCTGCAAACACTTTCTCTGCAGAGTCCCAAAACAGGCGTTTTCAGCCCATTACCGGCTTATGGAAGAAACAGCAGTAAGCACAGGGAAATATCTGCTTCTAAATCCAAAAGGCAGCTACCTAACAGAACGGTTGTCAATGTGTGCACTCAACTTCCAGAGTTAAACCCGTGTGTGGATTCAGCAGTCTGCAAGCACTTTCTCTGCAGAGTCCCAAAACAGGCGTTTTCTGCCCATTACCGGCATATGGAAGAAACAGCAGTAAGCTCAGGGAAATATCTGCTTCTAAATCCAAAACGCAGCTATCTAACAGAACGGTTGTCAATGTGTGCACTCAACTTCCAGAGTTAAACCCGTGTGTGGATTCAGCAGTCTGCAAACTCTTTCGCTGCAGAGTCCCAAAACAGGCGTTTTCAGCCCATTACCGGCATATGGAAGAAACAGCAGTAAGCACAGGGAAATATCTGCTTCTAAATCCAAAAGGCAGCTACCTAAGAGAACGGTTGTCAATGTGTGCACTCAGCTTCCAGAGTTAAACCTGTGTGTGGATTCAGCAGTCTGCAAACACTTTCTCTGCAGAGTCCCAAAACAGTTGTTTTCAGCCCATTACCGGCTTATGGAAGAAACAGCAGTAAGCACAGGGAAATATCTGCTTCTAAATCCAAAAGGCAGCTACCTAACAGAACGGTTGTCAATGTGTGCACTCAACTTCCAGAGTTAAACCCGTGTGTGGATTCAGCAGTCTGCAAACACTTTCTCTGCAGAGTCCCAAAACAGGCGTTTTCTGCCCATTACCGGCATATGGAAGAAACAGCAGGAAGCACAGGGAATTATCTGCTTCTAAATCCAAAACGCAGCTATCTAACAGAACGGTTGTCAATGTGTGCACTCAACTTCCAGAGTTAAATCCGTGTGTGGATTCAGCAGTCTGCAAACTCTTTCTCTGCAGAGTCCCAAAACAGGCGTTTTCAGCCCATTACCGGCATATGGAAGAAACAGCAGTAAGCACAGGGAAATATCTGCTTCTAAATCCAAAAGGCAGCTGCCTAAGAGAACGGTTGTCAATGTGTGCACTCAACTTCCAGAGTTAAACCCGTGTGTGGATTCAGCAGACTGCAAACACTTTCT
This sequence comes from Aotus nancymaae, assembly GCF_030222135.1. Taxonomy (NCBI): domain Eukaryota; kingdom Metazoa; phylum Chordata; class Mammalia; order Primates; family Aotidae; genus Aotus; species Aotus nancymaae. The sequence goes on from NW_026989303.1 coordinate 104,370, forward strand.
CTGCAGAGTCCCAAAACAGGCGTTTTCTGCCCATTACCGGCATATGGAAGAAACAGCAGTAAGCACAGGGAAATATCTGCTTCTAAATCCAAAACGCAGCTATCTAACAGAACGGTTGTCAATGTGTGCACTCAACTTCCAGAGTTAAACCCGTGTGTGGATTCAGCAGTCTGCAAACACTTTCTCTACAGAGTCCCAAAACAGGCGTTTTCAGCCCATTACCGGCATATGGAAGAAACAGCAGTAAGCACAGGGAAATATCTGCTTCTAAATCCAAAACGAAGCTATCTAACAGAACGGTTGTCAATGTGTGCACTCAACTTCCAGAGTTAAACCCGTGTGTGGATTCAGCAGTCTGCGAACTCTTTCTCTGCAGAGTCCCAAAACAGGCGTTTTCAGCCCGTTACCGGCATATGGAAGAAACAGCAGTAAGGACAGGGAAATATCTGCTTCTAAATCCAAAACGAAGCTATCTAACAGAACGGTTGTCAATGTGTGCACTCAACTTCCAGAGTTAAACCCGTGTTTGGATTCAGCAGTCTGCAAACACTTTCTCTGCAGAGTCCCAAAACAGGCGTTTTCAGCCCATTACTGGCATATGGACGAATCAGCAGTAAGCACAGGGAAATATCTGCTTCTAAATCCAAAACGCAGCTATCTAACAGAACGGTTGTCAATGTGTGCACTCAACTTCCAGAGTTAAACCCGTGTGTGGATTCAGCAGTCTGCAAACACTTTCTCTGCAGAGTCCCAAAACAGGCGTTTTCAGCCCATTACCGGCATATGGAAGAAACAGCAGGAAGCAGAGGGAAATATCTGCTTCTAAATCCAAAATGCAGCTACCTAACAAAACGGTTGTCAATGTGTGCACTCATCTTCCAGAGTTAAACCTGTGCGTGGATTCAGCAGTCTGCAAACACTTTCTCTGCAGAGTCCCAAAACAGGAGTTTTCAGCCAATTACCGGCATATGGAAGAAACAGCAATAAGCACAGGGAAATATCTGCTTCTAAATACAAAACACAGCTATCTAACAGAACGGTTGTCAATGTGTGCACTCAACTTCCAGAGTTAAACCCGTGTGTGGATTCAGCAGTCTGCAAACACTTTCTCTGCAGAGTCCCAAAACAGGCGTTTTCAGCCCATTACCGGCTTATGGAAGAAACAGCAGTAAGCACAGGGAAATATCTGCTTCTAAATCCAAAAGGCAGCTACCTAACAGAACGGTTGTCAATGTGTGCACTCAACTTCCAGAGTTAAACCCGTGTGTGGATTCAGCAGTCTGCAAGCACTTTCTCTGCAGAGTCCCAAAACAGGCGTTTTCTGCCCATTACCGGCATATGGAAGAAACAGCAGTAAGCTCAGGGAAATATCTGCTTCTAAATCCAAAACGCAGCTATCTAACAGAACGGTTGTCAATGTGTGCACTCAGCTTCCAGAGTTAAACCTGTGTGTGGATTCAGCAGTCTGCAAACACTTTCTCTGCAGAGTCCCAAAACAGTTGTTTTCAGCCCATTACCGGCTTATGGAAGAAACAGCAGTAAGCACAGGGAAATATCTGCTTCTAAATCCAAAAGGCAGCTACCTAACAGAACGGTTGTCAATGTGTGCACTCAACTTCCAGAGTTAAATCCGTGTGTGGATTCAGCAGTCTGCAAACACTTTCTCTGCAGAGTCCCAAAACAGGCGTTTTCTGCCCATTACCGGCATATGGAAGAAACAGCAGTAAGCACAGGGAATTATCTGCTTCTAAATCCAAAACGCAGCTATCTAACAGAACGGTTGTCAATGTGTGCACTCAACTTCCAGAGTTAAACCCGTGTGTGGATTCAGCAGTCTGCAAACTCTTTCTCTGCAGAGTCCCAAAACAGGCGTTTTCAGCCCTTTACCGGCATATGGAAGAAACAGCAGTAAGCACAGGGAAATATCTGCTTCTAAATCCAAAACGCAGCTGCCTAAGAGAACGGTTGTCAATGTGTGCACTCAACTTCCAGAGTTAAACCCGTGTGTGGATTCAGCAGTCTGCAAACACTTTCTCTGCAGAGTCCCAAAACAGGCGTTTTCTGCCCATTACCGGCATATGGAAGAAACAGCAGTAAGCACAGGGAAATATCTGCTTCTAAATCCAAAACGCAGCTATCTAACAGAACGGTTGTCAATGTGTGCACTCAACTTCCAGAGTTAAACCCGTGTGTGGATTCAGCAGTCTGCAAACACTTTCTCTACAGAGTCCAAAAACAGGCGTTTTCAGCCCATTACCGGCATATGGAAGAAACAGCAGTAAGCACAGGGAAATATCTGCTTCTAAATCCAAAACGAAGCTATCTAACAGAACGGTTGTCAATGTGTGCACTCAACTTCCAGAGTTAAACCCGTGTGTGGATTCAGCAGTCTGCGAACTCTTTCTCTGCAGAGTCCCAAAACAGGCGTTTTCAGCCCGTTACCGGCATATGGAAGAAACAGCAGTAAGGACAGGGAAATATCTGCTTCTAAATCCAAAACGAAGCTATCTAACAGAACGGTTGTCAATGTGTGCACTCAACTTCCAGAGTTAAACCTGTGCGTGGATTCAGCAGTCTGCAAACACTTTCTCTGCAGAGTCCCAAAACAGGAGTTTTCAGCCAATTACCGGCATATGGAAGAAACAGCAATAAGCACAGGGAAATATCTGCTTCTAAATACAAAGCACAGCTATCTAACAGAACGGTTGTCAATGTGTGCACTCAACTTCCAGAGTTAAACCCGTGTGTGGATTCAGCAGTCTGCAAACACTTTCTCTGCAGAGTCCCAAAACAGGCGTTTTCAGCCCATTACCGGCTTATGGAAGAAACAGCAGTAAGCACAGGGAAATATCTGCTTCTAAATCCAAAAGGCAGCTACCTAACAGAACGGTTGTCAATGTGTGCACTCAACTTCCAGAGTTAAACCCGTGTGTGGATTCAGCAGTCTGCAAGCACTTTCTCTGCAGAGTCCCAAAACAGGCGTTTTCTGCCCATTACCGGCATATGGAAGAAACAGCAGTAAGCTCAGGGAAATATCTGCTTCTAAATCCAAAACGCAGCTACCTAAGAGAACGGTTGTCAATGTGTGCACTCAACTTCCAGAGTTAAACCCGTGTGTGGATTCAGCAGTCTGCAAACTCTTTCGCTGCAGAGTCCCAAAACAGGCGTTTTCAGCCCATTACCGGCATATGGAAGAAACAGCAGTAAGCACAGGGAAATATCTGCTTCTAAATCCAAAAGGCAGCTACCTAAGAGAACGGTTGTCAATGTGTGCACTCAGCTTCCAGAGTTAAACCTGTGTGTGGATTCAGCAGTCTGCAAACACTTTCTCTGCAGAGTCCCAAAACAGTTGTTTTCAGCCCATTACCGGCTTATGGAAGAAACAGCAGTAAGCACAGGGAAATATCTGCTTCTAAATCCAAAAGGCAGCTACCTAACAGAACGGTTGTCAATGTGTGCACTCAACTTCCAGAGTTAAACCCGTGTGTGGATTCAGCAGTCTGCAAACACTTTCTCTGCAGAGTCCCAAAACAGGCGTTTTCTGCCCATTACCGGCATATGGAAGAAACAGCAGTAAGCACAGGGAAATATCTTCTTCTAAATCCAAAACACAGCTATCTAACAGAACGGTAGTCAATGTGTGCACTCAACTTCCAGAGTTAAACCCGTGTGTGGATTCAGCAGTCTGCAAACACTTTCTCTGCAGAGTCCCAAAACAGGCGTTTTCAGCCCTTTACCGGCATATGGAAGAAACAGCAGGAAGCAGAGGGAAATATCTGCTTCTAAATCCAAAATGCAGCTACCTAACAAAACGGTTGTCAATGTGTGCACTCATCTTCCAGAGTTAAACCCGTGTGTGGATTCAGCAGTCTGCAAACACTTTCTCTGCAGAGTCCCAAAACAGGAGTTTTCAGCCAATTACCGGCATATGGAAGAAACAGCAATAAGCACAGGGAAATATCTGCTTCTAAATACAAAACACAGCTATCTAACAGAACGGTTGTCAATGTGTGCACTCAACTTCCAGAGTTAAACCCGTGTGTGGATTCAGCAGTCTGCAAACACTTTCTCTGCAGAGTCCCAAAACAGGCGTTTTCTGCCCATTACCGGCATATGGAAGAAACAGCAGTAAGCACAGGGAAATATCTTCTTCTAAATCCAAAACACAGCTATCTAACAGAACGGTAGTCAATGTGTGCACTCAACTTCCAGAGTTAAACCCGTGTGTGGATTCAGCAGTCTGCAAACACTTTCTCTGCAGAGTCCCAAAACAGGCGTTTTCAGCCCATTACCGGCATATGGAAGAAACAGCAGGAAGCAGAGGGAAATATCTGCTTCTAAATCCAAAATGCAGCTACCTAACAAAACGGTTGTCAATGTGTGCACTCATCTTCCAGAGTTAAACCTGTGCGTGGATTCAGCAGTCTGCAAACACTTTCTCTGCAGAGTCCCAAAACAGGAGTTTTCAGCCAATTACCGGCATATGGAAGAAACAGCAATAAGCACAGGGAAATATCTGCTTCTAAATACAAAACACAGCTATCTAACAGAACGGTTGTCAATGTGTGCACTCAACTTCCAGAGTTAAACCCGTGTGTGGATTCAGCAGTCTGCAAACACTTTCTCTGCAGAGTCCCAAAACAGGCGTTTTCAGCCCATTACCGGCTTATGGAAGAAACAGCAGTAAGCACAGGGAAATATCTGCTTCTAAATCCAAAAGGCAGCTACCTAACAGAACGGTTGTCAATGTGTGCACTCAACTTCCAGAGTTAAACCCGTGTGTGGATTCAGCAGTCTGCAAGCACTTTCTCTGCAGAGTCCCAAAACAGGCGTTTTCTGCCCATTACCGGCATATGGAAGAAACAGCAGTAAGCTCAGGGAAATATCTGCTTCTAAATCCAAAACGCAGCTATCTAACAGAACGGTTGTCAATGTGTGCACTCAACTTCCAGAGTTAAACCCGTGTGTGGATTCAGCAGTCTGCAAACTCTTTCGCTGCAGAGTCCCAAAACAGGCGTTTTCAGCCCATTACCGGCATATGGAAGAAACAGCAGTAAGCACAGGGAAATATCTGCTTCTAAATCCAAAAGGCAGCTACCTAAGAGAACGGTTGTCAATGTGTGCACTCAGCTTCCAGAGTTAAACCTGTGTGTGGATTCAGCAGTCTGCAAACACTTTCTCTGCAGAGTCCCAAAACAGTTGTTTTCAGCCCATTACCGGCTTATGGAAGAAACAGCAGTAAGCACAGGGAAATATCTGCTTCTAAATCCAAAAGGCAGCTACCTAACAGAACGGTTGTCAATGTGTGCACTCAACTTCCAGAGTTAAACCCGTGTGTGGATTCAGCAGTCTGCAAACACTTTCTCTGCAGAGTCCCAAAACAGGCGTTTTCTGCCCATTACCGGCATATGGAAGAAACAGCAGTAAGCACAGGGAATTATCTGCTTCTAAATCCAAAACGCAGCTATCTAACAGAACGGTTGTCAATGTGTGCACTCAACTTCCAGAGTTAAACCGGTGTGTGGATTCAGCAGTCTGCAAACTCTTTCTCTGCAGAGTCCCAAAAGAGGCGTTTTCAGCCCATTACCGGCATATGGAAGAAACAGCAGTAAGCACAGGGAAATATCTGCTTCTAAATCCAAAAGGCAGCTGCCTAAGAGAACGGTTGTCAATGTGTGCACTCAACTTCCAGAGTTAAACCCGTGTGTGGATTCAGCAGACTGCAAACACTTTCTCTGCAGAGTCCCAAAACAGGCGTTTTCTGCCCATTACCGGCATATGGAAGAAACAGCAGTAAGCACAGGGAAATATCTGCTTCTAAATCCAAAACGCAGCTATCTAACAGAACGGTTGTCAATGTGTGCACTCAACTTCCAGAGTTAAACCCGTGTGTGGATTCAGCAGTCTGCAAACACTTTCTCTACAGAGTCCCAAAACAGGCGTTTTCAGCCCATTACCGGCAAATGGAAGAAACAGCAGTAAGCACAGGGAAATATCTGCTTCTAAATCCAAAACGAAGCTATCTAACAGAACGGTTGTCAATGTGTGCACTCAACTTCCAGAGTTAAACCCGTGTGTGGATTCAGCAGTCTGCGAACTCTTTCTCTGCAGAGTCCCAAAACAGGCGTTTTCAGTCCGTTACCGGCATATGGAAGAAACAGCAGTAAGGACAGGGAAATATCTGCTTCTAAATCCAAAACGAAGCTATCTAACAGAACGGTTGTCAATGTGTGCACTCAACTTCCAGAGTTAAACCCGTGTTTGGATTCAGCAGTCTGCAAACACTTTCTCTGCAGAGTCCCAAAACAGGCGTTTTCAGCCCATTACTGGCATATGGAAGAAACAGCAGTAAGCACAGGGAAATATCTGCTTCTAAATCCAAAACGCAGCTATCTAACAGAACGGTTGTCAATGTGTGCACTCAACTTCCAGAGTTAAACCCGTGTGTGGATTCAGCAGTCTGCAAACACTTTCTCTGCAGAGTCCCAAAACAGGCGTTTTCAGCCCATTACCGGCATATGGAAGAAACAGCAGGAAGCAGAGGGAAATATCTGCTTCTAAATCCAAAATGCAGCTACCTAACAAAACGGTTGTCAATGTGTGCACTCATCTTCCAGAGTTAAACCTGTGCGTGGATTCAGCAGTCTGCAAACACTTTCTCTGCAGAGTCCCAAAACAGGAGTTTTCAGTCAATTACCGGCATATGGAAGAAACAGCAATAAGCACAGGGAAATATCTGCTTCTAAATACAAAACACAGCTATCTAACAGAACGGTTGTCAATGTGTGCACTCAACTTCCAGAGTTAAACCCGTGTGTGGATTCAGCAGTCTGCAAACACTTTCTCTGCAGAGTCCCAAAACAGGCGTTTTCAGCCCATTACCGGCTTATGGAAGAAACAGCAGTAAGCACAGGGAAATATCTGCTTCTAAATCCAAAAGGCAGCTACCTAACAGAACGGTTGTCAATGTGTGCACTCAACATCCAGAGTTAAACCCGTGTGTGGATTCAGCAGTCTGCAAGCACTTTCTCTGCAGAGTCCCAAAACAGGCGTTTTCTGCCCATTACCGGCATATGGAAGAAACAGCAGTAAGCTCAGGGAAATATCTGCTTCTAAATCCAAAACGCAGCTATCTAACAGAACGGTTGTCAATGTGTGCACTCAGCTTCCAGAGTTAAACCTGTGTGTGGATTCAGCAGTCTGCAAACACTTTCTCTGCAGAGTCCCAAAACAGTTGTTTTCAGCCCATTACCGGCTTATGGAAGAAACAGCAGTAAGCACAGGGAAATATCTGCTTCTAAATCCAAAAGGCAGCTACCTAACAGAACGGTTGTCAATGTGTGCACTCAACTTCCAGAGTTAAATCCGTGTGTGGATTCAGCAGTCTGCAAACACTTTCTCTGCAGAGTCCCAAAACAGGCGTTTTCTGCCCATTACCGGCATATGGAAGAAACAGCAGTAAGCACAGGGAATTATCTGCTTCTAAATCCAAAACGCAGCTATCTAACAGAACGGTTGTCAATGTGTGCACTCAACTTCCAGAGTTAAACCCGTGTGTGGATTCAGCAGTCTGCAAACTCTTTCTCTGCAGAGTCCGAAAACAGGCGTTTTCAGCCCTTTACCGGCATATGGAAGAAACAGCAGTAAGCACAGGGAAATATCTGCTTCTAAATCCAAAACGCAGCTGCCTACGAGAACGGTTGTCAATGTGTGCACTCAACTTCCAGAGTTAAACCCGTGTGTGGATTCAGCAGTCTGCAAACACTTTCTCTGCAGAGTCCCAAAACAGGCGTTTTCTGCCCATTACCGGCATATGGAAGAAACAGCAGTAAGCACAGGGAAATATCTGCTTCTAAATCCAAAACGCAGCTATCTAACAGAACGGTTGTCAATGTGTGCACTCAACTTCCAGAGTTAAACCCGTGTGTGGATTCAGCAGTCTGCAAACACTTTCTCTACAGAGTCCAAAAACAGGCGTTTTCAGCCCATTACCGGCATATGGAAGAAACAGCAGTAAGCACAGGGAAATATCTGCTTCTAAATCCAAAACGAATCTATCTAACAGAACGGTTGTCAATGTGTGCACTCAACTTCCAGAGTTAAACCCGTGTGTGGATTCAGCAGTCTGCGAACTCTTTCTCTGCAGAGTCCCAAAACAGGCGTTTTCAGCCCGTTACCGGCATATGGAAGAAACAGCAGTAAGGACAGGGAAATATCTGCTTCTAAATCCAAAACGAAGCTATCTAACAGAACGGTTGTCAATGTGTGCACTCAACTTCCAGAGTTAAACCTGTGCGTGGATTCAGCAGTCTGCAAACACTTTCTCTGCAGAGTCCCAAAACAGGAGTTTTCAGCCAATTACCGGCATACGGAAGAAACAGCAATAAGCACAGGGAAATATCTGCTTCTAAATACAAAGCACAGCTATCTAACAGAACGGTTGTCAATGTGTGCACTCAACTTCCAGAGTTAAACCCGTGTGTGGATTCAGCAGTCTGCAAACACTTTCTCTGCAGAGTCCCAAAACAGTTGTTTTCAGCCCATTACCGGCTTATGGAAGAAACAGCAGTAAGCACAGGGAAATATCTGCTTCTAAATCCAAAAGGCAGCTACCTAACAGAACGGTTGTCAATGTGTGCACTCAACTTCCAGAGTTAAACCCGTGTGTGGATTCAGCAGTCTGCAAACACTTTCTCTGCAGAGTCCCAAAACAGGCGTTTTCTGCCCATTACCGGCATATGGAAGAAACAGCAGTAAGCACAGGGAAATATCTTCTTCTAAATCCAAAACACAGCTATCTAACAGAACGGTAGTCAATGTGTGCACTCAACTTCCAGAGTTAAACCCGTGTGTGGATTCAGCAGTCTGCAAACTCTTTCTCTGCAGAGTCCCAAAACAGGCGTTTTCAGCCCATTACCGGCATATGGAAGAAACAGCAGTAAGCACAGGGAAATATCTGCTTCTAAATCCAAAAGGCAGCTACCTAACAAAACGGTTGTCAATGTGTGCACTCAACTTCCACAGTTAAACCTGTGTGTGGATTCAGCAGTCTGCAAACACTTTCTCTGCAGAGTCCCAAAACAGGCGTTTTCAGCCCATTACCGGCTTATGGAAGAAACAGCAGTAAGCACAGGCAAATATCTGCTTCTAAATCCAAAAGGCAGCTACCTAACAGAACGGTTGTCAATGTGTGCACTCAACTTCCAGAGTTAAACCCGTGTTTGGATTCAGCAGTCTGCAAACACTTTCTCTGCAGAGTCCCAAAACAGGCGTTTTCGGCCCATTACCGGCATATGGAAGAAACAGCAGTAAGCACAGGGAAATATCTGCTTCTAAATCCAAAACACAGCTATCTAACAGAACGGTTGTCAATGTGTGCACTCAACTTCCAGAGTTAAACCCGTGTGTGGATTCAGCAGTCTGCAAACTCTTTCTCTGCAGAGTCCCAAAACAGGCGTTTTCAGCCCATTACCGGCATATGGAAGAAACAGCAGTAAGCACAGGGAAATATCTGCTTCTAAATCCAAAAGGCAGCTACCTAAGAGAACGGTTGTCAATGTGTGCACTCAACTTCCAGAAATAAACCCGTGTGTGGATTCATCAGTCTGCAAACACTTTCTCTGCAGAGTCCCAAAACAGGCGTTTTCTGCCCATTACCGGCATATGGAAGAAACAGCAGTAAGCACAGGGAAATATCTGCTTCTAAATCCAAAACGCAGCTATCTAACAGAACGGTTGTCAATGTGTGCACTCAACTTCCAGAGTTAAACCCGTGTGTGGATTCAGCAGTCTGCAAACACTTTCTCTGCAGAGTCCCAAAACAGGCGTTTTCAGCCCATTACCGGCTTATGGAAGAAACAGCAGTAAGCACAGGGAAATATCTGCTTCTAAATCCAAAAGGCAGCTACCTAACAGAACGGTTGTCAATGTGTGCACTCAACTTCCAGAGTTAAACCCGTGTGTGGATTCAGCAGTCTGCAAACACTTTCTCTGCAGAGTCCCAAAACAGGCGTCTTCTGCCCATTACCGGCATATGGAAGAAACAGCAGCAAGCACAGGGAAATATCTGCTTCTAAATCCAAAACGCAGCTATCTAACAGAACGGTTGTCAATGTGTGCACTCAACTTCCAGAGTTAAAGCCTTGTGTGGATTCAGCAGTCTGCAAACTCTTTCTCTGCAGAGTCCCAAAACAGGCGTTTTCAGCCCATTCCCGGCATATGGAAGAAACAGCAGTAAGCACAGGGAAATATCTGCTTCTAAATCCAAAACGCAGTTACCTAACAGAACGGTTGTCAATGTGTGCACTCAACTTCCAGAGGTAAACCCATGTGTCGATTCAGCAGTCTGCAAACACTTTCTCTGCAGAGTCCCAAAACAGGCGTTTTCAGCCCATTACCGTCATATGGAAGAAACAGCAGTAAGCACAGGGAAATCTCTGCTTCTAAATCCAAAACGCAGCTATCTAACAGAACGGTTGTCAATGTGTGCACTCAACTTCCAGAGTTAAACCCGTGTGTGGATTCAGCAGTCTGCAAACACTTTCTCTGCAGAGTCCCAAAACAGGCGTTTTCAGCCCATTACCGGCATATGGAAGAAACTGCAGTAAGCACAGGGAAATATCTGCTTCTAAATCCAAAACGCAGCTATCTAACAGAACGGTTGTCAATGTGTGCACTCAACTTCCAGAGTTAAACCCGTGTGTGGATTCAGCAGTCTGCAAACACTTTCTCTGCAGAGTCCCAAAACAGGCGTTTTCAGCCCATTACCGCCATATGGAAGAAACAGCAGTAAGCACAGGGAAATATCTGCTTCTAAATCCAAAACGCAGCTATCTAAAAGAGCGGTTGTCAATGTGTGCACTCAACTTCCAGAGTTAAACCGGTGTGTGGATTCAGCAGTCTGCAAACTCTTTCTCTGCAGAGTCCCAAAACAGGCGTTTTTAGCCCGTTACCGGCATATGGAAGAAACAGCAGTAAGCACAGGGAAATATCTGCTTCTAAATCCAAAACGAAGCTATCTAACAGAACGGTTGTCAATGTGTGCACTCAACTTCCAGAGTTAAACCCGTGTTTGGATTCAGCAGTCTGCAAACACTTTCTCTGCAGAGTCCCAAAACAGGCGTTTTCAGCCCATTTCCGCCATATGGAAGAAACAGCAGTAAGCACAGGTAAATATCTGCTTCTAAATCCAAAACGCAGCTATCTAACAGAACGGTTGTCAATGTGTGCACTCAACTTCCAGAGTTAAACCCGTGTGTGGATTCAGCAGTCTGCAAACACTTTCTCTGCAGAGTCCCAAAACAGGCGTTTTCAGCCCATTACCGGCATGTGGAAGAAACAGCAGTAAGCATAGGGAAATATCTGCTTCTAAATCCAAAACGCAGCTATCTAACAGAACGGTTGTCAATGTGTGCACTCAACTTCCAGAGTTAAAGCCGTGTGTGGATTCAGCAGTCTGCAAACACTTTCTCTGCAGAGTCCCAAAACAGGCGTTTTCAGCCCATTACCGGCATATGGAAGAAACAGCAGTAAGCACAGGGAAATATCTGCTTCTAAATCCAAAACGCAGCTATCTAACAGAACGGTTGTCAATGTGTGCACTCAACTTCCAGAGTTAAACCCGTGTGTGGATTCAGCAGTCTGCAAACACTTTCTCTGCAGAGTCCCAAAACAGGCGTTTTCAGCCCATTACCGGCATATGGAAGAAACAGCAGTAAGCACAGGGAAATATCTGCTTCTAAATCCAAAACGAAGCTATCTAACAGAACGGTTGTCAATGTGTGCACTCAACTTCCAGAGTTAAACCCGTGTGTGGATTCAGCAGTCTGCGAAGTCTTTCTCTGCAGAGTCCCAAAACAGGCATTTTCAGCCCATTACCGGCATATGGAAGAAACTGCAGTAAGCACAGGGAAATATCTGCTTCTAAATCCAAAACGCAGCTATCTAAAAGAGCGGTTGTCAATGTGTGCACTCAACTTCCAGAGTTAAACCCGTGTGTGGATTCAGCAGTCTGCAAACACTTTCTCTGCAGAGTCCCAAAACAGGCGTTTTCGGCCCATTACCGGCATATGGAAGAAACAGCAGTAAGCACAGGGAAATATCTGCTTCTAAATCCAAAACACAGCTATCTAACAGAACGGTTGTCAATGTGTGCACTCAACTTCCAGAGTTAAACCCGTGTGTGGATTCAGCAGTCTGCAAACACTTTCTCTGCAGAGTCCCAAAACAGGCGTTTTCAGCCCATTACCGGCATATGGAAGAAACAGCAGTAAGCACAGGGAAATATCTGCTTCTAAATCCAAAAGGCAGCTACCTAAGAGAACGGTTGTCAATGTGTGCACTCAACTTCCAGAAATAAACCCGTGTGTGGATTCATCAGTCTGCAAACACTTTCTCTGCAGAGTCCCAAAACAGGCGTTTTCTGCCCATTACCGGCATATGGAAGAAACAGCAGTAAGCACAGGAAAATATCTGCTTCTAAATCCAAAACGCAGCTATCTAACAGAACGGTTGTCAATGTGTGCACTCAACTTCCAGAGTTAAACCCGTGTGTGGATTCAGCAGTCTGCAAACACTTTCTCTGCAGAGTCCCAAAACAGGCGTTTTCAGCCCATTACCGGCTTATGGAAGAAACAGCAGTAAGCACAGGGAAATATCTGCTTCTAAATCCAAAAGGCAGCTACCTAACAGAACGGTTGTCAATGTGTGCACTCAACTTCCAGAGTTAAACCCGTGTGTGGATTCAGCAGTCTGCAAACACTTTCTCTGCAGAGTCCCAAAACAGGCGTCTTCTGCCCATTACCGGCATATGGAAGAAACAGCAGCAAGCACAGGGAAATATCTGCTTCTAAATCCAAAACGCAGCTATCTAACAGAACGGTTGTCAATGTGTGCACTCAACTTCCAGAGTTAAAGCCTTGTGTGGATTCAGCAGTCTGCAAACTCTTTCTCTGCAGAGTCCCAAAACAGGCGTTTTCAGCCCATTCCCGGCATATGGAAGAAACAGCAGTAAGCACAGGGAAATATCTGCTTCTAAATCCAAAACGCAGTTACCTAACAGAACGGTTGTCAATGTGTGCACTCAACTTCCAGAGTTAAACCCATGTGTCGATTCAGCAGTCTGCAAACACTTTCTCTGCAGAGTCCCAAAACAGGCGTTTTCAGCCCATTACCGTCATATGGAAGAAACAGCAGTAAGCACAGGGAAATATCTGCTTCTAAATCCAAAACGCAGCTATCTAACAGAACGGTTGTCAATGTGTGCACTCAACTTCCAGAGTTAAACCCGTGTGTGGATTCAGCAGTCTGCAAACACTTTCTCTGCAGAGTCCCAAAACAGGCGTTTTCAGCCCATTACCGGCATATGGAAGAAACTGCAGTAAGCACAGGGAAATATCTGCTTCTAAATCCAAAACGCAGCTATCTAACAGAACGGTTGTCAATGTGTGCACTCAACTTCCAGAGTTAAACCCGTGTGTGGATTCAGCAGTCTGCAAACACTTTCTCTGCAGAGTCCCAAAACAGGCGTTTTCAGCCCATTACCGCCATATGGAAGAAACAGCAGTAAGCACAGGGAAATATCTGCTTCTAAATCCAAAACGCAGCTATCTAAAAGAGCGGTTGTCAATGTGTGCACTCAACTTCCAGAGTTAAACCGGTGTGTGGATTCAGCAGTCTGCAAACTCTTTCTCTGCAGAGTCCCAAAACAGGCGTTTTTAGCCCGTTACCGGCATATGGAAGAAACAGCAGTAAGCACAGGGAAATATCTGCTTCTAAATCCAAAACGAAGCTATCTAACAGAACGGTTGTCAATGTGTGCACTCAACTTCCAGAGTTAAACCCGTGTTTGGATTCAGCAGTCTGCAAACACTTTCTCTGCAGAGTCCCAAAACAGGCGTTTTCAGCCCATTTCCGCCATATGGAAGAAACAGCAGTAAGCACAGGTAAATATCTGCTTCTAAATCCAAAACGCAGCTATCTAACAGAACGGTTGTCAATGTGTGCACTCAACTTCCAGAGTTAAACCCGTGTGTGGATTCAGCAGTCTGCAAACACTTTCTCTGCAGAGTCCGAAAACAGGCGTTTTCAGCCCATTACCGGCATGTGGAAGAAACAGCAGTAAGCATAGGGAAATATCTGCTTCTAAATCCAAAACGCAGCTATCTAACAGAACGGTTGTCAATGTGTGCACTCAACTTCCAGAGTTAAAGCCGTGTGTGGATTCAGCAGTCTGCAAACACTTTCTCTGCAGAGTCCCAAAACAGGCGTTTTCAGCCCATTACCGGCATATGGAAGAAACAGCAGTAAGCACAGGGAAATATCTGCTTCTAAATCCAAAACGCAGCTATCTAACAGAACGGTTGTCAATGTGTGCACTCAACTTCCAGAGTTAAACCCGTGTGTGGATTCAGCAGTCTGCAAACACTTTCTCTGCAGAGTCCCAAAACAGGCGTTTTCAGCCCATTACCGGCATATGGAAGAAACAGCAGTAAGCACAGGGAAATATCTGCTTCTAAATCCAAAACGAAGCTATCTAACAGAACGGTTGTCAATGTGTGCACTCAACTTCCAGAGTTAAACCCGTGTGTGGATTCAGCAGTCTGCGAAGTCTTTCTCTGCAGAGTCCCAAAACAGGCATTTTCAGCCCATTACCGGCATATGGAAGAAACTGCAGTAAGCACAGGGAAATATCTGCTTCTAAATCCAAAACGCAGCTATCTAAAAGAGCGGTTGTCAATGTGTGCACTCAACTTCCAGAGTTAAACCGGTGTGTGGATTCAGCAGTCTACAAACTCTTTCTCTGCAGAGTCCCAAAACAGGCGTTTTTAGCCCGTTACCGGCATATGGAAGAAACTGCAGTAAGCACAGGGAAATATCTGCTTCTAAATCCAAAACGAAGCTATCTAACAGAACGGTTGTCAATGTGTGCACTCAACTTCCAGAGTTAAACCCGTGTTTGGATTCAGCAGTCTGCAAACACTTTCTCTGCAGAGTCCCAAAACAGGCGTTTTCAGCCCATTTCCGCCATATGGAAGAAACAGCAGTAAGCACAGGTAAATATCTGCTTCTAAATCCAAAACGCAGCTATCTAACAGAACGGTTGTCAATGTGTGCACTCAACTTCCAGAGTTAAACCCGTGTGTGGATTCAGCAGTCTGCAAACACTTTCTCTGCAGAGTCCCAAAACAGGCGTTTTCAGCCCATTACCGGCATGTGGAAGAAACAGCAGTAAGCATAGGGAAATATCTGCTTCTAAATCCAAAACGCAGCTATCTAACAGAACGGTTGTCAATGTGTGCACTCAACTTCCAGAGTTAAAGCCGTGTGTGGATTCAGCAGTCTGCAAACACTTTCTCTGCAGAGTCCCAAAACAGGCGTTTTCAGCCCATTACCGGCATATGGAAGAAACAGCAGTAAGCACAGGGAAATATCTGCTTCTAAATCCAAAACGCAGCTATCTAACAGAACGGTTGTCAATGTGTGCACTCAACTTCCAGAGTTAAACCCGTTTGTGGATTCAGCAGTCTGCAAACACTTTCTCTGCAGAGTCCCAAAACAGGCGTTTTCAGCCCATTACCGGCATATGGAAGAAACAGCAGTAAGCACAGGGAAATATCTGCTTCTAAATCCAAAACGAAGCTATCTAACAGAACGGTTGTCAATGTGTGCACTCAACTTCCAGAGTTAAACCCGTGTGTGGATTCAGCAGTCTGCGAAGTCTTTCTCTGCAGAGTCCCAAAACAGGCATTTTCAGCCCATTACCGGCATATGGAAGAAACAGCAGTAAGCAAAGGGAAATATCTGCTTCTAAATCCAAAACGCAGCTATCTAACAGAACGGTTGTCAATGTGTGCACTCAACTTCCAGAGTTAAACCCATGTGTGGATTCAGCAGTCTGCAAACTCTTTCTCTGCAGAGTCCCAAAACAGGCATTTTCAGTCCATTACCGGCATATGGAAGAAACAGCAGTAAGCACAGGGAAACAGCTGCTTCTAAATCCAAAACGCAGCTATCTAACAGAACAGTTGTCAATGTGTGCACTCAACTTCCAGAGTTAAAGCCGTGTGTGGATTCAGCAGTCTGCAAACATTTTCTCTGCAGAGTCCCAAAACAGGCGTTTTCAGCCCATTACCGGCATATGGAAGAAACAGCAGTAAGCACAGGGAAATATCTGCTTCTAAATCCAAAACGCAGCTATCTGACAGAACGGTTGTCAATGTGTGCACTCAACTTCCAGAGTTAAACCCGTGTGTGGATTCAGCAGTCTGCAAACACTTTCTCTGCAGAGTCCCAAAACAGGCGTTTTCAGCCCATTACCGGCATATGGAAGAAACAGCAGTAAGCACAGGGAAATATCTGCTTCTAAATCCAAAAGGCAGCTACCTAAGAGAACGGTTGTCAATGTGTGCACTCAACTTCCAGAGTTAAACCTGTGTGTGGATTCAGCAGTCTGCAAACACTTTCTCTGCAGAGTCCCAAAACAGTTGTTTTCAGCCCATTACCGGCTTATGGAAGAAACAGCAGTAAGCACAGGGAAATATCTGCTTCTAAATCCAAAACGCAGCTACCTAACAGAACGGTTGTCAATGTGTGCACTCAACTTCCAGAGGTAAACCCGTGTGTGGATTCAGCAGTCTGCAAACACTTTCTCTGCAGAGTCCCAAAACAGGCGTTTTCTGCCCATTACCGGCATATGGAAGAAACAGCAGTAAGCACAGGGAATTATCTGCTTCTAAATCCAAAACGCAGCTATCTAACAGAACGGTTGTCAATGTGTGCACTCAACTTCCAGAGTTAAACCCGTGTGTGGATTCAGCAGTCTGCAAACTCTTTCTCTGCAGAGTCCCAAAAGAGGCGTTTTCAGCCCTTTACCGGCATATGGAAGAAACAGCAGTAAGCACAGGGAAATATCTGCTTCTAAATCCAAAAGGCAGCTGCCTAAGAGAACGGTTGTCAATGTGTGCACTCAACTTCCAGAGTTAAACCCGTGTGTGGATTCAGCAGTCTGCAAACACTTTCTCTGCAGAGTCCCAAAACAGGCGTTTTCTGCCCATTACCGGCATATGGAAGAAACAGCAGTAAGCACAGGGAAATATCTGCTTCTAAATCCAAAACGCAGCTATCTAACAGAACGGTTGTCAATGTGTGCACTCAACTTCCAGAGTTAAACCCGTGTGTGGATTCAGCAGTCTGCAAACACTTTCTCTGCAGAGTCCCAAAACAGGCGTTTTCAGCCCATTACCGGCATATGGAAGAAAGAGCAGTAAGCAAAGGGAAATATCAGCTTCTAAATCCAAAACGCAGCTATCTAACAGAACGGTTGTCAATGTGTGCACTCGACTTCCAGAGTTAAACCCGTGTGTGGATTCAGCAGTCTGCAAACACTTTCTCTGCAGAGCCCCAAAACAGGCGTTTTCAGCCCATTACCGGCATATGGAAGAAACAGCAGTAAGCACAGGGAAATATCTGCTTCTAAATCCAAAACGCAGTTACCTAACAGAACGGTTGTCAATGTGTGCACTCAACTTCCAGAGTTAAACCCGTGGGTGGATTCAGCAGTCTGCAAACACTTTCTCTGCTGAGTCCCAAAACAGGTGTTTTCAGCCCATTACCGGCATATGGAAGAAACAGCAGTAAGCACAGGGAAACATCTGCTTCTAAATCCAAAACGCAGCTATCTAAGAGAACGGTTGTCAATGTGTGCACTCAACTTCCAGAGTTAAACCCGTGTGTGGATTCAGCAGTCTGCAAACACTTTCTCTGCAGAGTCCCAAAACAGGCGTTTTCAGCCCATTACCGGCATATGGAAGAAACAGCAGTAAGAACAGGGAAATATCTGCTTCTAAATCCAAAAGGCAGCTACCTAACAAAACGGTTGTCAATGTGTGCACTCAACTTCCAGAGTTAAACCTGTGTGTGGATTCAGCAGTCTGCAAACACTTTCTCTGCAGAGTCCCAAAACAGGCGTTTTCAGCCCATTACCGGCTTATGGAAGAAACAGCAGTAAGCACAGGGAAATATCTGCTTCTAAATCCAAAAGGCAGCTATCTGACAGAACGGTTGTCAATGTGTGCACTCAACTTCCAGAGTTAAACCCGTGTGTGGATTCAGCAGTCTGCAAACACTTTCTCTGCAGAGTCCCAAAACAGGCGTTTTCAGCCCATTACCGGCACATGGAAGAAACAGCAGGAAGCAGAGGGAAATATCTGCTTCTAAATCCAAAACGCAGCTACCTAACAAAACGGTTGTCAATGTGTGCACTCATCTTCCAGTGTTAAACCTGTGCATGGATTCAGCAGTCTGCAAACACTTTCTCTGCAGAGTCCCAAAACAGGAGTTTTCAGCCAATTACCGGCATATGGAAGAAACAGCAATAAGCACAGGGAAATATCTGCTTCTAAATACAAAACACAGCTATCTAACAGAACGGTTGTCAATGTGTGCACTCAACTTCCAGAGTTAAACCCGTGTGTGGATTCAGCAGTCTGCAAACACTTTCTCTGCAGAGTCCCAAAACAGGCGTTTTCAGCCCATTACCGGCTTATGGAAGAAACAGCAGTAAGCACAGGGAAATATCTGCTTCTAAATCCAAAAGGCAGCTACCTAACAGAACGGTTGTCAATGTGTGCACTCAACTTCCAGAGTTAAACCCGTGTGTGGATTCAGCAGTCTGCAAGCACTTTCTCTGCAGAGTCCCAAAACAGGCGTTTTCTGCCCATTACCGGCATATGGAAGAAACAGCAGTAAGCTCAGGGAAATATCTGCTTCTAAATCCAAAACGCAGCTATCTAACAGAACGGTTGTCAATGTGTGCACTCAACTTCCAGAGTTAAACCCGTGTGTGGATTCAGCAGTCTGCAAACTCTTTCGCTGCAGAGTCCCAAAACAGGCGTTTTCAGCCCATTACCGGCATATAGAAGAAACAGCAGTAAGCACAGGGAAATATCTGCTTCTAAATCCAAAAGGCAGCTACCTAAGAGAACGGTTGTCAATGTGTGCACTCAACTTCCAGAGTTAAATCTGTGTGTGGATTCAGCAGTCTGCAAACACTTTCTCTGCAGAGTCCCAAAACAGTTGTTTTCAGCCCATTACCGGCTTATGGAAGAAACAGCAGTAAGCACAGGGAAATATCTGCTTCTAAATCCAAAAGGCAGCTACCTAACAGAACGGTTGTCAATGTGTGCACTCAACTTCCAGAGTTAAACCCGTGTGTGGATTCAGCAGTCTGCAAACACTTTCTCTGCAGAGTCCCAAAACAGGCGTTTTCTGCCCATTACCGGCATATGGAAGAAACAGCAGTAAGCACAGGGAATTATCTGCTTCTAAATCCAAAACGCAGCTATCTAACAGAACGGTTGTCAATGTGTGCACTCAACTTCCAGAGTTAAACCCGTGTGTGGATTCAGCAGTCTGCGAAGTCTTTCTCTGCAGAGTCCCAAAACAGGCATTTTCAGCCCATTACCGGCATATGGAAGAAACTGCAGTAAGCACAGGGAAATATCTGCTTCTAAATCCAAAACGCAGCTATCTAAAAGAGCGGTTGTCAATGTGTGCACTCAACTTCCAGAGTTAAACCGGTGTGTGGATTCAGCAGTCTGCAAACTCTTTCTCTGCAGAGTCCCAAAACAGGCGTTTTTAGCCCGTTACCGGCATATGGAAGAAACAGCAGTAAGCACAGGGAAATATCTGCTTCTAAATCCAAAACGAAGCTATCTAACAGAACGGTTGTCAATGTGTGCACTCAACTTCCAGAGTTAAACCCGTGTTTGGATTCAGCAGTCTGCAAACACTTTCTCTGCAGAGTCCCAAAACAGGCGTTTTCAGCCCATTTCCGCCATATGGAAGAAACAGCAGTAAGCACAGGTAAATATCTGCTTCTAAATCCAAAACGCAGCTATCTAACAGAACGGTTGTCAATGTGTGCACTCAACTTCCAGAGTTAAACCCGTGTGTGGATTCAGCAGTCTGCAAACACTTTCTCTGCAGAGTCCCAAAACAGGCGTTTTCAGCCCATTACCGGCATGTGGAAGAAACAGCAGTAAGCATAGGGAAATATCTGCTTCTAAATCCAAAACGCAGCTATCTAACAGAACGGTTGTCAATGTGTGCACTCAACTTCCAGAGTTAAAGCCGTGTGTGGATTCAGCAGTCTGCAAACACTTTCTCTGCAGAGTCCCGAAACAGGCGCTTTCAGCCCATTACCGGCATATGGAAGAAACAGCAGTAAGCACAGGGAAATATCTGCTTCTAAATCCAAAACGCAGCTATCTAACAGAACGGTTGTCAATGTGTGCACTCAACTTCCAGAGTTATACCCGTGTGTGGATTCAGCAGTCTGCAAACACTTTCTCTGCAGAGTCCCAAAACAGGCGTTTTCAGCCCATTACCGGCATATGGAAGAAACAGCAGTAAGCACAGGGAAATATCTGCTTCTAAATCCAAAAGGCAGCTACCTAAGAGAACGGTTGTCAATGTGTGCACTCAACTTCCAGAGTTAAACCTGTGTGTGGATTCAGCAGTCTGCAAACACTTTCTCTGCAGAGTCCCAAAACAGTTGTTTTCAGCCCATTACCGGCTTATGGAAGAAACAGCAGTAAGCACAGGGAAATATCTGCTTCTAAATCCAAAACGCAGCTACCTAACAGAACGGTTGTCAATGTGTGCACTCAACTTCCAGAGGTAAACCCGTGTGTGGATTCAGCAGTCTGCAAACACTTTCTCTGCAGAGTCCCAAAACAGGCGTTTTCTGCCCATTACCGGCATATGGAAGAAACAGCAGTAAGTACTGGGAATTATCTGCTTCTAAATCCAAAACGCAGCTATCTAACAGAACGGTTGTCAATGTGTGCACTCAACTTCCAGAGTTAAACCCGTGTGTGGATTCAGCAGTCTGCAAACTCTTTCTCTGCAGAGTCCCAAAACAGGCGTTTTCAGCCCTTTACCGGCATATGGAAGAAACAGCAGTAAGCACAGGGAAATATCTGCTTCTAAATCCAAAAGGCAGCTGCCTAAGAGAACGGTTGTCAATGTGTGCACTCAACTTCCAGAGTTAAACCCGTGTGTGGATTCAGCAGTCTGCAAACACTTTCTCTGCAGAGTCCCAAAACAGGCGTTTTCTGCCCATTACCGGCATATGGAAGAAACAGCAGTAAGCACAGGGAAATATCTGCTTCTAAATCCAAAACGCAGCTATCTAACAGAACGGTTGTCAATGTGTGCACTCAACTTCCAGAGTTAAACCCGTGTGTGGATTCAGCAGTCTGCAAACACTTTCTCTGCAGAGTCCCAAAACAGGCGTTTTCAGCCCATTACCGGCATATGGAAGAAAGAGCAGTAAGCACAGGGAAATATCAGCTTCTAAATCCAAAACGCAGCTATCTAACAGAACGGTTGTCAATGTGTGCACTCGACTTCCAGAGTTAAACCCGTGTGTGGATTCAGCAGTCTGCAAACACTTTCTCTGCAGAGCCCCAAAACAGGCGTTTTCAGCCCATTACCGGCATATGGAAGAAACAGCAGTAAGCACAGGGAAATATCTGCTTCTAAATCCAAAACGCAGTTACCTAACAGAACGGTTGTCAATGTGTGCACTCAACTTCCAGAGTTAAACCCGTGGGTGGATTCAGCAGTCTGCAAACACTTTCTCTGCTGAGTCCCAAAACAGGTGTTTTCAGCCCATTACCGGCATATGGAAGAAACAGCAGTAAGCACAGGGAAACATCTGCTTCTAAATCCAAAACGCAGCTATCTAAGAGAACGGTTGTCAATGTGTGCACTCAACTTCCAGAGTTAAACCCGTGTGTGGATTCAGCAGTCTGCAAACACTTTCTCTGCAGAGTCCCAAAACAGGCGTTTTCAGCCCATTACCGGCATATGGAAGAAACAGCAGTAACAACAGGGAAATATCTGCTTCTAAATCCAAAAGGCAGCTACCTAACAAAACGGTTGACAATGTGTGCACTCAACTTCCAGAGTTAAACCTGTGTGTGGATTCAGCAGTCTGCAAACACTTTCTCTGCAGAGTCCCAAAACAGGCGTTTTCAGCCCATTACCGGCTTATGGAAGAAACAGCAGTAAGCACAGGGAAATATCTGCTTCTAAATCCAAAAGGCAGCTATCTGACAGAACGGTTGTCAATGTGTGCACTCAACTTCCAGAGTTAAACCCGTGTGTGGATTCAGCAGTCTGCAAACACTTTCTCTGCAGAGTCCCAAAACAGGCGTTTTCAGCCCATTACCGGCACATGGAAGAAACAGCAGGAAGCAGAGGGAAATATCTGCTTCTAAATCCAAAACGCAGCTACCTAACAAAACGGTTGTCAATGTGTGCACTCATCTTCCAGAGTTAAACCTGTGCGTGGATTCAGCAGTCTGCAAACACTTTCTCTGCAGAGTCCCAAAACAGGAGTTTTCAGCCAATTACCGGCATATGGAAGAAACAGCAATAAGCACAGGGAAATATCTGCTTCTAAATACAAAACACAGCTATCTAACAGAACGGTTGTCAATGTGTGCACTCAACTTCCAGAGTTAAACCCGTGTGTGGATTCAGCAGTCTGCAAACACTTTCTCTGCAGAGTCCCAAAACAGGCGTTTTCAGCCCATTACCGGCTTATGGAAGAAACAGCAGTAAGCACAGGGAAATATCTGCTTCTAAATCCAAAAGGCAGCTACCTAACAGAACGGTTGTCAATGTGTGCACTCAACTTCCAGAGTTAAACCCGTGTGTGGATTCAGCAGTCTGCAAGCACTTTCTCTGCAGAGTCCCAAAACAGGCGTTTTCTGCCCATTACCGGCATATGGAAGAAACAGCAGTAAGCTCAGGGAAATATCTGCTTCTAAATCCAAAACGCAGCTATCTAACAGAACGGTTGTCAATGTGTGCACTCAACTTCCAGAGTTAAACCCGTGTGTGGATTCAGCAGTCTGCAAACTCTTTCGCTGCAGAGTCCCAAAACAGGCGTTTTCAGCCCATTACCGGCATATAGAAGAAACAGCAGTAAGCACAGGGAAATATCTGCTTCTAAATCCAAAAGGCAGCTACCTAAGAGAACGGTTGTCAATGTGTGCACTCAACTTCCAGAGTTAAATCTGTGTGTTTATTCAGCAGTCTGCAAACACTTTCTCTGCAGAGTCCCAAAACAGTTGTTTTCAGCCCATTACCGGCTTATGGAAGAAACAGCAGTAAGCACAGGGAAATATCTGCTTCTAAATCCAAAACGCAGCTACCTAACAGAACGGTTGTCAATGTGTGCACTCAACTTCCAGAGTTAAACCCGTGTGTGGATTCAGCAGTCTGCAAACACTTTCTCTGCAGAGTCCCAAAACAGGCGTTTTCTGCCCATTACCGGCATATGGAAGAAACAGCAGTAAGCACAGGGAATTATCTGCTTCTAAATCCAAAACGCAGCTATCTAACAGAACGGTTGTCAATGTGTGCACTCAACTTCCAGAGTTAAACCCGTGTGTGGATTCAGCAGTCTGCGAAGTCTTTCTCTGCAGAGTCCCAAAACAGGCATTTTCAGCCAATTACCGGCATATGGAAGAAACTGCAGTAAGCACAGGGAAATATCTGCTTCTAAATCCAAAACGCAGCTATCTAAAAGAGCGGTTGTCAATGTGTGCACTCAACTTCCAGAGTTAAACCGGTGTGTGGATTCAGCAGTCTGCAAACTCTTTCTCTGCAGAGTCCCAAAACAGGCGTTTTTAGCCCGTTACCGGCATATGGAAGAAACAGCAGTAAGCACAGGGAAATATCTGCTTCTAAATCCAAAACGAAGCTATCTAACAGAACGGTTGTCAATGTGTGCACTCAACTTCCAGAGTTAAACCCGTGTTTGGATTCAGCAGTCTGCAAACACTTTCTCTGCAGAGTCCCAAAACAGGAGTTTTCAGCCCATTTCCGCCATATGGAAGAAACAGCAGTAAGCACAGGTAAATATCTGCTTCTAAATCCAAAACGCAGCTATCTAACAGAACGGTTGTCAATGTGTGCACTCAACTTCCAGAGTTAAACCCGTGTGTGGATTCAGCAGTCTGCAAACACTTTCTCTGCAGAGTCCCAAAACAGGCGTTTTCAGCCCATTACCGGCATGTGGAAGAAACAGCAGTAAGCATAGGGGAATATCTGCTTCTAAATCCAAAACGCAGCTATCTAACAGAACGGTTGTCAATGTGTGCACTCAACTTCCAGAGTTAAAGCCGTGTGTGGATTCAGCAGTCTGCAAACACTTTCTCTGCAGAGTCCCGAAACAGGCGTTTTCAGCCCTTTACCGGCATATGGAAGAAACAGCAGTAAGCACAGGGAAATATCTGCTTCTAAATCCAAAACGCAGCTATCTAACAGAACGGTTGTCAATGTGTGCACTCAACTTCCAGAGTTAAACCCGTTTGTGGATTCAGCAGTCTGCAAACACTTTCTCTGCAGAGTCCCAAAACAGGCGTTTTCAGCCCATTACCGGCATATGGAAGAAACAGCAGTAAGCACAGGGAAATATCTGCTTCTAAATCCAAAACGCAGCTACCTAACAGAACGGTTGTCAATGTGTGCACTCAACTTCCAGAGGTAAACCCGTGTGTGGATTCAGCAGTCTGCAAACACTTTCTCTGCAGAGTCCCAAAACAGGCGTTTTCTGCCCATTACCGGCATATGGAAGAAACAGCAGTAAGCACAGGGAATTATCTGCTTCTAAATCCAAAACGCAGCTATCTAACAGAACGGTTGTCAATGTGTGCACTCAACTTCCAGAGTTAAACCCGTGTGTGGATTCAGCAGTCTGCAAACTCTTTCTCTGCAGAGTCCCAAAACAGGCGTTTTCAGCCCTTTACCGGCATATGGAAGAAACAGCAGTAAGCACAGGGAAATATCTGCTTCTAAATCCAAAAGGCAGCTGCCTAAGAGAACGGTTGTCAATGTGTGCACTCAACTTCCAGAGTTAAACCCGTGTGTGGATTCAGCAGTCTGCAAACACTTTCTCTGCAGAGTCCCAAAACAGGCGTTTTCTGCCCATTACCGGCATATGGAAGAAACAGCAGTAAGCACAGGGAAATATCTGCTTCTAAATCCAAAACGCAGCTATCTAACAGAACGGTTGTCAATGTGTGCACTCAACTTCCAGAGTTAAACCCGTGTGTGGATTCAGCAGTCTGCAAACACTTTCTCTGCAGAGTCCCAAAACAGGCGTTTTCAGCCCATTACCGGCATATGGAAGAAAGAGCAGTAAGCACAGGGAAATATCAGCTTCTAAATCCAAAACGCAGCTATCTAACAGAACGGTTGTCAATGTGTGCACTCGACTTCCAGAGTTAAACCCGTGTGTGGATTCAGCAGTCTGCAAACACTTTCTCTGCAGAGCCCCAAAACAGGCGTTTTCAGCCCATTACCGGCATATGGAAGAAACAGCAGTAAGCACAGGGAAATATCTGCTTCTAAATCCAAAACGCAGTTACCTAACAGAACGGTTGTCAATGTGTGCACTCAACTTCCAGAGTTAAACCCGTGGGTGGATTCAGCAGTCTGCAAACACTTTCTCTGCTGAGTCCCAAAACAGGTGTTTTCAGCCCATTACCGGCATATGGAAGAAACAGCAGTAAGCACAGGGAAACATCTGCTTCTAAATCCAAAACGCAGCTATCTAAGAGAACGGTTGTCAATGTGTGCACTCAACTTCCAGAGTTAAACCCGTGTGTGGATTCAGCAGTCTGCAAACACTTTCTCTGCAGAGTCCCAAAACAGGCGTTTTCAGCCCATTACCGGCATATGGAAGAAACAGCAGTAAGAACAGGGAAATATCTGCTTCTAAATCCAAAAGGCAGCTACCTAACAAAACGGTTGTCAATGTGTGCACTCAACTTCCAGAGTTAAACCTGTGTGTGGATTCAGCAGTCTGCAAACACTTTCTCTGCAGAGTCCCAAAACAGGCGTTTTCAGCCCATTACCGGCTTATGGAAGAAACAGCAGTAAGCACAGGGAAATATCTGCTTCTAAATCCAAAAGGCAGCTATCTGACAGAACGGTTGTCAATGTGTGCACTCAACTTCCAGAGTTAAACCCGTGTGTGGATTCAGCAGTCTGCAAACACTTTCTCTGCAGAGTCCCAAAACAGGCGTTTTCAGCCCATTACCGGCACATGGAAGAAACAGCAGGAAGCAGAGGGAAATATCTGCTTCTAAATCCAAAACGCAGCTACCTAACAAAACGGTTGTCAATGTGTGCACTCATCTTCCAGTGTTAAACCTGTGCATGGATTCAGCAGTCTGCAAACACTTTCTCTGCAGAGTCCCAAAACAGGAGTTTTCAGCCAATTACCGGCATATGGAAGAAACAGCAATAAGCACAGGGAAATATCTGCTTCTAAATACAAAACACAGCTATCTAACAGAACGGTTGTCAATGTGTGCACTCAACTTCCAGAGTTAAACCCGTGTGTGGATTCAGCAGTCTGCAAACACTTTCTCTGCAGAGTCCCAAAACAGGCGTTTTCAGCCCATTACCGGCTTATGGAAGAAACAGCAGTAAGCACAGGGAAATATCTGCTTCTAAA